>NW_025970561.1:0-11941 GCF_021869965.1 Rhincodon typus | reverse complement strand
GGGTGTGAGGGATGAGGTGCGGGAGATGTGGGAGACACGGTTGAAGGTGTTCTCGACCACCGAGGAGGGGAAGTTACGGTCCTTGAAAAACGAGGACAACTGAGATGTACGGGAGTGGAATGCCTCATCCTGGGAGCAGATGCGGCGGAGGCGAAGGAATTGGGAATAGGGGATAGCATTTTTGCAGGAAGGTGGGTGGGAGGAGGAGTATTCTAGGTAGCTGTGGGAGTCGGTGGGCTTGAAATGAATATCGGTTTCTAGGTGGTTGCCCGATATGGACGCCAACTCTCCGACACCTCCTCCTACCGCCCCCTTGATCATGACCCCACCCCTGAGCACCAAACCATCATCTCCCAAACCATCCACAACCTCATCACCTCAGGTGACCTCCCATCCACGGCCTCCAACCTCATCGTTCCCCAACCTGGCACTGCCCGCTTCTATCTCCTTCCCAAAATCCACAAACCTGAATGCCCTGGTCGACCCATTGTCTCCGCCTGCTCCTGCCCCACCGAACTGATCTCCAACTATCTCGACTCCATTTTCTCCCCCTTGGTCCAGGAACTCCCTACCTATGTCCGTGACACCACCCACGCCCTCCACCTCCTCCAGAACTTCCAATTCCCCGGTCCCCAACACCTCATCTTTACCATGGATGTCCAGTCCCTCTACACCTGCATTCCCCATGCAGATGGCCTTAAGGCCCTCCGCTTCTTCCTGTCCCGCAGGCCCGACCAGTCCCCCTCCACTGATACCCTCATCCGCTTAGCCGAACTCGTCCTCACACTCAACAACTTCTCTTTCAATTCCTCCCACTTCCTACAGACAAAGGGGGTAGCCATGGGTACCCGCATGGGCCCAAGCTACGCCTGCCTCTTTGTAGGTTACGTGGAACAATCCCTCTTCCGTACCTACACCGGCCCTAAACACCACCTCTTCCTCCGTTACATTGATGACTGTATCGGCGCCGCCTCGTGCTCCCACGAGGAGCTCGAACAGTTCATCCACTTCACTAACACCTTCCACCCCAACCTTAAGTTTACCTGGACCATCTCTAACACCTCTCTCCCCTTCCTGGACCTCTCTGTCTCCATATCGGGCAACCACCTAGAAACCGATATTCATTTCAAGCCCACCGACTCCCACAGCTACCTAGAATACTCCTCCTCCCACCCACCTTCCTGCAAAAATGCTATCCCCTATTCCCAATTCCTTCGCCTCCGCCGCATCTGCTCCCAGGATGAGGCATTCCACTCCCGTACATCTCAGTTGTCCTCGTTTTTCAAGGACCGTAACTTCCCCTCCTCGGTGGTCGAGAACGCCCTCAACCGTGTCTCCCACATCTCCCGCACCTCATCCCTCACACCCCGTCCACGCAATAAAAACCAAAAAAGAATCCCCCTCGTCCTCACGTACCACCCCACCAACCTCCGGATCCAACGCATCATCCTCCGACACTTCCGCCATCTGCAATCCGACCCCACCACCAAAGACATCTTTCCCTCCCCACCCTTATCTGCTTTCCGGAGGGACAACTCTCTCCGTGACTCCCTTGTCCGCTCCACACTCCCCTCCAGCTCCACCACACCCGGCACTTTTCCCTGCAACCGCAGGAAGTGCTACACCTGCCCCCATACCTCCTCCCTCACCCCCATCCCAGGCCCCAAGAAGACTTTCCACATCAAGCAGATGTTCACCTGCACATCTGCCAATGTGGTATACTGCATCCGCTGTACCCGGTGTGGCTTCCTCTACATCGGGGAAACCAAGCGGAGACTCGGGGACCGCTTTGCAGAACACCTACGCTCGGTTCGCAACAAACAACTGCACCTCCCAGTCGCGAACCATTTCAACTCCCCCTCCCATTCCTCAGACGACATGTCCATCCTGGGCCTCCTGCAGTGCCACAACGATGCCACCCGAAGGTTGCAGGAACAGCAACTCATATTCCGCTTGGGAACCCTGCAGCCCAATGGTATCAATGTGGATTTCACAAGTTTCAAAATCTCCCCTCCCCCTACCGCATCCCAAAACCAGTCCAGCTCGTCCCTGCCTCCCTAACCTGTTCTTCCAGCCACCTATCCCCTCCTCCCACCTCAAGCCGCACCTCCATCTCCTACCGACCAACCTCATCCCGCCCCCTTGACCTGTCCGTCCTCCCTGGACTGACCTATCCCCTTCCTAACTCCCTACCTGCACTCACCTTTACTGGCTCCATCCCCGCCTCTTCGACCTGTTTGTTTCCTCTCCACCTATCCTCTCCTCTATCCCTCTTCTATCCGCCTCCCACTCTCTCCCTATTTATTTCAAAACCCCCTTCCCCTCCCCCTTTTCTGATGAAGGGTCTAGGCCCGAAACGTCAGCCTCTCTGCTCCTATGATGCTGCTTGGCCTGCTGTGTTCATCCAGCCCTGCACCTTGTTGTCTATGATCTATGATAATGGTATCTGAGGAAATATGCAAAAGAATAACCAAATAATAAATATTGAATCAAGTCTGGGAACTCAAGAGAGCAGAAACTGTGATTCAGCAATTTTTAAAATAAAAAAAAACTCATAATGGTGGGTGTCATTTAGTTGGTCTCTAGTATAAGATCTATGACCATAAGCAGCATTGGCAGCAGATTTCACCAGGGCTCGCTGTCAGGACGGCCTATCATTTCCTTTCACTGCCCTGACTTGTTTCACATTTCTTCACATTAAAATTGTTTCTTTTTTTAGGGGAGAGAGAGAGAGACTTGTCTACTGCATACTTTGGAGGATTTTTTTTTTCATCTATTAACATATACATGCCCTGAAAAAACAGGAATTGACTCTGGAAGAGTGTTGCTGGATAATTTTAAGCACCTAAGCCTCATCTTTTCCAAACCAAGTCTGTCCAGCATTTAAACCATAGAAATACTTTCTTGTGTGTGTGTCTCTCTCCCTCTCTCTCTCAAGCTTTGTTTGTCTCCCTTCCAATTTTATTGACTTTTCATTAATTAGGTAGGTCATGGCTCACCTTACTATTGAACCATCTCAAGAAATCATGTCCCTCGAAAAACCTTTTAATCCAGAATCTCCAAACTGTTCCATATGCCAGTTCCTTATGATCCTTTTAATGTAAATGTCCTTGCAACATTGCAAGTTTAAATACAGTGCTGAATGTATAAAGGGTAAAAGCATTATAGCCTTAACACTGACATCCATCGAGTACCATTGTCCCTATCACCCAAGTCTGAAAAACACTCATTAACGGCTGTTTTCTGTGCTCTTTCAGTCTATGCCACCAACGTCCCTTTATTGCTGCTTTTTTCTCCTCACACCTAGTGACAAAATCAGTGTTACAGTATGGAAAGGGACACTTTTGCCTAATATTCTGCACTGGTCATGAAGCACTTATGTACTCTGATCCCAGTTGGCCTGTAGCATTGTATGTTATGGTGTTTCAGATGTTCATCTTTAATATTACTCAATATTGTGATTGTTTCCTGCCTCTACGACCCTTTCAGGCACTGAGTTCTCGATATCCACCATAGTCTGGATGAACTTTTGATTTTCCCTTTGAATTTCTCCTAAACTTCCTGTCCCTTGCATAAATCTGTGCCCCGTGGTAATTGATCTCTCTAATAAGGGGAAATATTTCTACCTATCTCACCTACCTATGCCACCATAATTTTGCTCACTTCAATCATCTCCCTGTTCAGCCTTCTCTGCTCTAAGGAAAACAACACCAGCCAATCTAAGCGATAGCAGGAACTGCCGATGTTGGAGAATCTGAGATAACAAGGTGTAGAGCTGGATGAACACAGCAGGCCAGGCAGCATCAGAGGAGCAGGAAAGCTGACATTTCGGGTCTGGACCCTTCAGAAAATATCCAGCCAATCTATCTCTCTTCTTAATTGAAAAGCTGCATCCTTGACAACATCCTGGTGAATTTCCTCTGCACCCTCTCCAGGACAATCACACCCTTACTATAACATGACCTGCACACAGTATTCCAGCTGAGGCCTAATTGGCATCTTGTACATCTTCATTGTAACTTCCCTGCTCTTTTATTCAATGCCTTGACTAATAAAAGCAAGTACCCCATATGCTTTCTTCTTAATCACCCTATCCATCTGACCTGTTGCCATGATGGATCAGTGGATGTGCACACTAAGGTCCGTCTGATCCTCAGTACTTCCTGGGTCTTGCCATATGTTGTGTACTCTTTGCCAGGTTAATCCTTCAAAATGTATCATGTTGCACCTTTCAGGATTACATTACACCTCCTACTGTTCTGACCTGATGAGCCTGTCTATATCGTCCTGTAGTATAAAGCTTTCCTCCTCACTATTTATCACACCACCAATTTCTGTGTCATTTGCAAACTTATTGATCAATGTTTTACTTCTGAACAAAACTTATGACTGTAGCCCTCCAGTTAACTGGCACAATTTCCATAGCTGAGGATGTTGCAATGATTGGTGTCTAAATATTTGCTATCTCCATTCCCTCTCTTGTGTGTTCTGTCATGGCCTGATGTTTATTCATATTTGAATTTCAACAAAATGTTATAGGATTACAACCTCTTAGTTTACAGTTTTCCTATCTAATTGTTCCACTTCTCTTGAATCCTCTCATTTCACCATGATCATACTCTTCTGTGCAAAATACTCATTTAGTATTCTCGTCACTCTTCTTTCATCCTTCATGAGGGAATGGTCATTTAAAAATTGTAACTTCAAATAAACTAATTGTCCTTTTCTCAACCTGACTCATTTTTACATCCTTCTGATTGCCGACATTGCAAAAGTCCAGGCACAAACTGTGCTATCATTGCACTATGAAGAGATGTACCATGATATCTTCCTTTCACCGCATCCTCTCCCCGCCCCAAACCAACAAGTACCCTGCTTCTGGTATATTCAGTAATGGTTTTGGAGAGTTGACGTTCATGTGACATTGAGCTCCACCATTCTGTTGATGTCACTACACAGCCTGAAAGTAGAGACGGTGAGTTCTACAGGAACCTTCACAGGGAGCAGATGTATTCTGTACAGCTCCCCAGAGTCCCAGTAATTTTATTTTATTTTCATTCACGGAATGAGGGCATCACTGGCTAGGCCAACATATAATCCCCATCCCTAATTCCTCAGAGGGGCAGTTAAGAGTCAACCACATTGCTATGGGGCTGGAATTACATGTAGGCTAAACCAGTAAGGGTGGCAGTTTCCTTCCCTGAAGGACATTAGTGAACCAGATGGGTTTTTCATGACAATCAACAATGGATACATGCTCATCATTAGACCTTTAATTACAGATTTTTTTTTATTGAATTCAAATTCCATCATTTGCTGTGGTGGTGCCCCCAGAACATTACTTGGGTCTCAGTATTATCGCTAGATTGTTAATCCAATCAGATCGTGGCCTCCCCATAATTCCATAAGGGTGAAGTAACGCAGATCCTTGAGATTGGAAATAAAGACAGAAGTGCTGTACGAACCCAGCAGGTCTGGCAGCATCTGTGAAACAGCGAAAAAGAGTTCATGTTTCAAGTCTGATAAGACTTGCATCCAATTAATTCTTCTTGTCTTTCCCAACTTCAAGGGATATGGTGTTAGGGCTTTCTTTTGTTTATACTGAAGGTTTAGAAGCAGTTAATGAGAAGGAAATCATGGTAAAGAATATAAAATAACTCCACAGGTCAGTATCCCATCACCAGGTCACCCTTCATTTACATGTGCATAGTACTTGACACTGGTCTGTCTTCCTTAAGGCCAGCTGTCAGAGTGAACAGAACCTCTGACATTCCTGTTTCTCCCTGTCAGCCAGGGCTTCCTGATTGGACTAGGTTAACAGCCACTATGAGGTCCACCTGGCTGACCTTGTTACAGTCACTGCAGCGCGGGTAAGGTTGTAAAGTGAGGGAGGGCTTTTTGTTCAATGCCATGCAGTTGCTTAGTAGCATGGATGGGAAACCAGGCATATGACTGGATATCTCTTTGTCAATAGATGAATAAACTTGGTACACTGAACACAACTTGAGAATCTAAATTACCAAGCTGACATGTTGCCCGTCATAGATACCACTATCCCTCTAATTGCAGCTGTCTGATGATTAGCTGACCGGGATTGCTGAAGGTTTAGCATGAGTATAACAAAACATTATCTTGATGGGATTGGATTGTAGCAAGTCAAGCAGCTGCTGCTCAAACTAAGCTATTCACCATTCAGTGTCTAGGCTACATAGTGATTTGGTTGAATGTTGCAATGCACTTGCGCATTTTTAAAAAGATGCATTTTGCTCTCCTAGAATAGAATGCGAAATGCATTTTGTTGGACTTTTATTCTTTCATTCAGGCTTCGCTGGCTAGACCAGCATTTATTGCCCATCCTTCATTGTTGTTGAGAAAGTGCACACCTGGAACTGCTGCAGTTCATGTGATGTAGGTTCAACCAAAGTTCTTTTAGAGAGGGAGTTCTAGGAGTTTGTCTTAAAGTCAGTGAAGAAACAACAGCAATATGGTTACAAGTTAGGATGATACCTGGATTGGAAGGTAACTTGAAGGTGGTATTGTTTCTATGTGTTTGTTGCCCTTGTCCTTCTAGACAGTAGAACTAGTGCATTTAGATGATGCTATTTGAGGAGCCCTGCTAAATTGGTGCAGTCTTTCTTGTAAGCGGTACGCACTGATACTGGTATATGTGTCAGTGGTGGAGAAAGTGAAGGTTAAAGATGCTGAGCTTCTTGAGGAGATTGGAGGTGCCTCATCCAGCTAAGTGGTGAAAAGTTGTGAGAGGCTCCTAGAGTTATCTATTCTCATAGAATAGATTGAAGCCTTAAGAATATAAGGAGCAGGAGCATGCTATTCAGTCCCTCCAACCTACTCTGCCATTTAAAAATGTCATGGCTGAACTTTTACCTCAGCTTTCCTATCCAGTTCCATATGTGCTCAGATTGCACTCATTGACTGAGCACCCAGAGCTTCTCTTAGGTAGAATGTTCTAAGAATTTAAAACCCTCTGAGTTAAAAAAAGATTCTCCTCATCTCAGTTCTTACTGTCACCTGTATTGTTAGATTCTCCAGGAATTAGTGCCTTGGCATCTGCTCTGACTACCCTGTTGAGTCTTTTTGAGACGTTTATTCATTTCATTACGAACATCTCATTCATTTCCCTGACAACGTAGGCTCTGTCTACTCAATTTCTCCTCATAAAACAGCAAATTCTACTCCTGTAGGACATCATTCTGCTCTCTCGCAAAGACAAGCAATATTACCACATGTTTAATGGCTAATTTGTGGCTTTCAGTCAGTGCAGAGGGAAATGGTCTTTGCACAATGATATTCTGTTGATAGAAGTCAGCTCTCATTTTTTTTTTGGAGTATTCCAGTGCAGTACAATTAACAGCTGAGGTTGCTGGAAACTTGGAATCTGTTAATTCAATTTAATCTGTTAATTAATACTGGCCAAACAGAAACTCCACCTTTGGATTTCTCACTGCTTTGGCTTGGAAGCTGTTCTAACCAGAACACGCCTCAGTCTCATTGGTGTCTGTTTTAGAGTATCTAACAAAAGACTTTAAAAAAAATTCTAGTTAAAAATTAAGACATTTCAGATGCAGGTTGATTGAACCATGTTCTCTAAGTCTGGAATCATATGTGGGCCAGACTGGGTTAGGATGGTAGATTTCCTTCCTTAAGGGACATTAGTGAACTAGATGGGTTTTAATGACAGTTGACAATAGTTACATGATCACCATGAGACCACCTGTTTTTATATCCAGGGTTTTATTTAATTCAAATTCAAATTTATGGTGAGATTCAAATCCGTGTCCTCAGAGCATTAGTCTAAGGCTTTGGATTACTAGTCCTGTGACGTTACCACCACGCCACTGCCTCCCCACCTCAGCTAGGTTACAAAAATTGCCCATTTGCGAGTCTTCAACACTGTTCAATCTATAGAATAATCAACTTTGATTTTGTCACCAAATATTGTGGAGAGGCTGGAAAAATGCAAAAACACAATGCTACCACATTATAACAAATCAATTTTTATAAAGTAATGCAGTTTGTTCGCACTCTTAACTGATAAAATTTCAAAAGGATGCCTTGACGTTTAAACTTAATAGTAGTAAAACATATGAAGTATAATTTCTGTTTACTTTCAATTTTAGCTTTTTTCTTCTTAATTTTTGAATTTCTCATTCTATTTCATGTCCAGAGAAGTAGACCTACATTTATTAATTTTATTGAAAAAGTTAGGGGTAAAATTATCATCAAATGTAATCTCAATCCCCAAGTTCTTTGGTGTGAAGATTTCTTGTTTGGAATTGGCAATTTCACATAAATAATGTGAAAAAGTTATTTTGACTCTGAATTTTTACATTGTAAATGTTGGTTTGCTTAAAGAAAATTTGAAAGTGTAGTTCACATCCTATGCTGTACAAAATGAACAAATATTTTACTGCTGCAGTTTTAGATCTACAGCCCAGCTGTTTATTTTTTGTCAAGTAACAGTGAAGACATTTCATAGAACATGAAATTAAGTAGTGCTCAGTTATTTTTAGCTTTTAATCTTTAGTTAGTTCTTATTTTATTTCCTTTTTTGCCTCCAAATTCAGCAGCAACTCTGAAATGTTTTTTTTGTCAGATCTTGACTTACAGAATGGACAAGGAAAATCTAAACTACATTTTGAAGGATTACCTTTATCCCTAATGCAGCGAACGGAAATAGCAGAGTCCCTTCAAAATCCTTGCTTTGCTTCAGCTGTTTTGTAACCCTTTACTGCAATGTTTCAATCTGATTGTTTTCCTAATGTACTTTTATGATCTGACTCCTCAGTTTTTTTTAACTTAACGTCTTCTACAATTTAGTTCTTTAAACTTTTCTATAACATCTTTTTTCCTTCTGAAAATGTATGCTTGTGGAGTTCTTTTTTTAAAAATCTCTTTCTGTGCTTTTTTTTCACAACATTTCAATCTTGATTTCAGGTTGATTTTTTTTTTGTGTGTGGTCAGCTCTGGTTCCATTTCTTCTATTTCACCCATCATCTATTTCTTTGTCAAGTTTATATTTTAATTCTTCTGAAGGCACTTTCCCTTCCAGGGTCTACAGTTCCACAGGTAGCAGAACTGTGCGCCCCCCAACCCCCCACCAAAGTAAATTTCTCGTGTCATGCATTTCTGAACTTGCCACATGTGTAATTGTCCTATTTGACAGCGGAAGCTCTTCCCAGTGATGCTTTTGTCTAATTTCCATACGTTTGTTGTCCAGTTTCTGGCTCTTCCTTCCTGCACGCATATTTGTTTGTTCTTGGAGCATTGACCCTAACTATAACAGACTTTTCCCTGCCACAGCTGAAATCAGCAAAACAAACCAACATGGAACCTGCAGGGCTGAATACTCAAACAGTCATTGAGTTCATTCACTTGCCCATTTGTAGCCTACTTGACTTTAGCAATGGAAGCACCAAATGGGCCCCATCAATCAATTATGTTTCATTCAGTAGAACAGAACTGAAAAGTTGCAGTGAGAATTTGTAGCATCTTCCCATTATTGATCATTGGCCCTGTGTTATGATCTTGGATGTGCCCGTAAAATTTAAGTTACAACCTGGTTAAGAACTGGTTAACTCTTTTTTTTTGGTTAATGTAGGCACGGTTTGCACCAAGTATGCCACAAAATTCCATGGCTTTGAACAACAAAATAAATGTTACTGTACAAGGTTCTAACAATAAAACTATCTATTATATAATACACTCTAACATCCACAATTAATGAGGTAAATATTGGTAAGATAAACAGTGGTTGAACACCACACAGAACACATTAAATAGCAAATGCAGTCAAGCCATCCCATGAATTTCTCAGTAACCCCTAGAGCTTAGTGACACTGTGACACCTAACCTCTTTAAAATGTCATCTCCTTTACAAGAGATTCCATTCTTCACTTTTGAAGATCTAGCTTCAGACCTCTCTCACAAGATGCTTCTGCTATGGACTGCTTCATTGCCTGCTCATGTGAATGCATTTTGATCTGCTTCCTTGAGGCTAAATTCCAATAAATCACTAAATTAGACTCCAGCATCCACTCCTGGGCACAATTCCAGTTATTTTGCAGACAGCTAGCTTGACTAAGTTGACACTACCCCTGGGGTTTCATTAAGCTCCAATATTTGTCAGCTGGACCAAGCAAATACTGGTTGTGAGCATCCTTCACCTCCCTCTCAGCTGCACTGAACCATCATTTTTTTTTCTCCTCTCCCTAACTGCCTAGAGTCTGCCAATTGCAGCACTCTTGTTGCTGCAGCACCCGCCGAACTCCAAAACTGCAACTAATGGCTCCCTGCAGTCACTAAGATAAATTAAAACCCAAGAATCTACACCCAATGTGATGACAATTTAGTCTGGTTTGGGCTTTGCATAACCTGGCTTTTCGTGTTAAGTATCCTCATTTACAATTTATACTTTGATCTAATGAAGTAAATGGTGTTTACAACTTTTTAGTTCACTGGATGCTTTCACACTACTTTAGCTCGAACTCCCGAAACAATTTCTTCTATCCTGACTTTATTAAACATGGGTAACTTCTTAAAGCAATATGACTCCAACATTTTAAGTACACTAGATTTCAAAGTGCTTTAACTGCATTTATCTTACTTTCTATTGTTATACAGTCATAGCATGGCAACAGATCCTTCAGTCTAACCAGTCCATGCTGACCATAATTCCAAGCTAAACTAGTCCCACCTGCCTGCTCCTGGCCCATATCCCTCCAAACCTTTCTATTAATTGACTTATTCAGATGTTTTTTGAGCATTGTAATTGCACCAACATCCACCGCTTCCTCAGGAAGTTCATTCCACACATGAACCACCCTCCATTTAAAAAATATCATCCCTCGTGTCTTTTTTAAATCTCTCTCCTCTCACCTTAAAAATTTGCCCCCAATCTTAAAATCTCCCATCCTGAGGAAAAGATGACTACCATTAACTCTGTCTATACCTCTCATTATTTTATAAACATCTATAATGTCACCGCTCAACCTCCTGCACTCCAGTGAAACAAGTCCCAGCTTACTCAGCCTTTCTTTATAACTCAAACCTTCCATACCCGGCAACATCCTGTTAATCTCTTCTGAACCCTCACCAGCATAATATCTTTCCTATAAAAATTCCTAAAACTAAATATTATATACTAAAACACATGAATCATGAACTAGATATGCACAACATCTGTTTATACCATGCACTGATTTACTTATGAGCAAAAAATAAATATAATGCTGGAAAAGGCAAAATGTGTCAGGCAGAAGAATTTCCTCGTTTTCTACAGTGGTACAACTTTGGGATCTGTTTTCTGTATACATCAAGGCTGCATCTTAACCAAGCCTATAGTCAAGTTTGGTATCAAGATTATTAGTGTAACTCCATTTGGTTCCTGGTGGTGCTTTGGTTGTTGTTTTCTAACATTGAAGAGAGGATCAGGGTGGCTGTTGCAGTGTGATGTGATCAGTAGAACTAGTAGAGGGCCCAATAGAATGTGGTAGATTTGTATAATTCAACTAATATAATTGGTTTCTGACTAGTTGATGACAAAAACACCCTTCTGTTTTGCCTGAAAATGTTTCCTTGGGCCATAGATCTTGGTTACAGGTCAGGAAAAGTGCTTGTTTTCTTTAGAAGCACTGTAAGTGGCAATGTGCTCTGTACATGTGCAATTTTAAAGAACACTTTCTTATTTGTAGATCAGGAGTCAACCCCAAAGGGAAATTGCTTAGAAGGCACTTGAGTTGCACCAGTCCATAAGCCTTTCCAAGTTTATTTGAGAGATAGTAGGAACTGCAGATGCTGGAGAATCTGAGATAACAAGGTGTATAGCTGGATGAACACAGCAGGCCAAGCAGCATCAGAGGAACAGGAAGGCTGATGTTTCGGGCCTAGACCATTTCTGAAGAAGGGTCTAGGCCCGAAACGT
>NW_025970560.1:0-11946 GCF_021869965.1 Rhincodon typus | reverse complement strand
TGTTCCCAATTTATGTTACCCAGTTCTTGCCTAACAGAATTGTAATTACCCTTCCCCCAGTTATAAACCTTACCCTGCTGTATGTACCTATCCTTTTCCATGACTATTGTAAAAGTAACAGAGTTATGATCGCCACCGCCAAAATGCTCTCCTACCAACAGGTCTACTGCTTGGCCCGGTTCATTGCCAAGCACCAAATCCAAAGTGGCCTCTCCTTGCGTTGGTCCATCTATGTACTGTGTCAGGAATCCTTCCTGAACACACTGGACAAAATCCGCTCCATCTAAACTATTGCAACTAAAGAGTTTCCAATTATTATTTGGAAACTTGAAGTGACCCATGACTACAACTCTGTGACTTCTGCACCTTTCTCGTATCTGCCTCCCAATCCGCTCCTCCACTTCTCTGCAACTATTAGGGAGTCTGTAAAAAACCCCCAACAAAGTGACTGCTCCTTTCTTGTTCCTAACCTCAACCCAAACTGACTCTGTAGACATATCATTCTCCAACTGCTTTTCAGTAGCTGCTATACTAGCCCTGACTAGCAATGCCACTCTCCCACCTCTTTTTCCACCCTCCCTCTTTCTTTTAAAGCATCTAAATCCCGGAACTTCCAACAACCATTCCTGTCCCTGAGTTACCCAAGTTTCTGTAATGGCCACAACATTGTAGTTCCAAGTACTGACCCATGCTCTGAGTTCATCCGCCTTATTTCTGATACTTCTAGCGTTGAAGTATATACACCTCAAACCATCTCTGTGTCCACAATTACGCTCCATCGACGCATTTCTTTATTAACAACCTCACTCCCTGTTGTGTCTGTTGGAAAGCTGAATACCTCATCCTCTGAATTATAAATCCGGTTCCCCACCCCCGCCAATCTAGTTTAAACCATCCTGTATAGCTCGAGCAAACCTTCCTTTCAGGATATTTGTGCCCTTCCGGTTCAGGTGCAACCCGTCCTTACTGTACAGGTCCCACCTTCCCCAGAATGTGCTCCAATTATCCACATATTGGAAGCCCTCCCTCCTACACCAACCTTGTAGCCATGTGTTTAGCTACATTCTCTCCCTATTTCTTACCTCGTTATCACGTGGCACTGGTAGTAACCCAGAGATAACTACCCTGTTTGTCCTGGACTTCAGCTTCCAACCGAACTCTCTGTACTAATTTTTCACATTCTCAGTCCTTTTTTCTACCTATGTCATTGGTACCGATGTGTACCATGACTGCTGGTTGCTCACCCTCCCCCTTAAGGATCTTGAAGATGCCATCCAAGACATCAGACCCTGGCACCCGGGAGGCAACATACCATCCGTTTGTCTCGTTCGCGTCCACAGAACCGCCTGTCTGTGCCTCTTACTATTGAATCCCCCACTACAATTGCTCTCCTATTGTCCCCCCTTCCCTTCTGTGCCACAGGGCCAGGCTCAGTGCCAGAGACCTGTCCGCTATGGCTTTCCCCTGGTAGGTTGTCCCCCCCAACAGTATCCAAAAGGGTATACTTATTATTGAGGGGAACGGCCACAGGGGATCCCTGCACTGTTGGCCTATTCCCTTTCCCCTTCCCGACAGTCACCAGCTACCTTTCTCCTGTACCTTGGGTGTGACGACCTCCTTATAACTCCTCTCTATCGCCCCCTCAGCTTCCCAAATGATCTGGAGTTGATCTTGCTCCAGCTCCAGCTCCAGTTCCCTAATGCGGTTTGTGAGGAGCTGGAGTTGGGTGCACTTCTTGCAGGTGAAGTCAGAGGGGACACCAGCAGTGACCCTTACTTCCCACATCCTGCAAGAGGAGCATGCAACTGCCGCTTAGGGTCTAGGGTCCTGTTTTTTGCGGACAGTCAGAACATGTTTACACACAGAATGGATGACAGCCATTCTCTGGCCCATTTCTCAGAGCAGTGCTCTGACCAATCACAATCAATCCTACTGGTTTAAACGTAAACAAAAATTGGTTTTTAACTGGTGCTTTCTACCTCTAACAGTCATATTCCACTTGTCAATCAATCAACACTGTTCTCTCATGAGCTGTATAAATTGTTTTTGCTTTACTTTGCTATTTGTGAATTATCCTGATGAGTGCAAGACGAAAAACTTCGACAAAATTTGTCATTTGTGTGATACTTTCTGTGGCTAATGTGATATTTGAATTTTACTATGGCCTTTACAAACCTTCCTGTGGAATCTTTTTAAAGAAATTGAGAGTGCGTGGGATTGAAGGTAACATATTCATGTGGATTTAATATTGGTTAACTGTCAAAAAGGAGAGAATAATAATGAATGGATCATTCTCAGGATGGCAGACTGCACTGCTAGGGCCACAGCATACTTTAGATAGATGATTTGGATGTGGGGACCAATTATAATATTTCCAAATTTGTTATTGACGCTAAACTAAGTAGGCTTGCAAGTTATGTGGACAATGCAAGGAGGTTTCAAGTTGACTTGGACAGGCTAATGGCAGATGGGAAATAATATAAGTATGACAATTTTCATTTTGGTAAAGAAAAACAGGAATATTTCTTTAAATGGTGAGAATTTGGAAGGTGTTGATGTTCAGAGGTACCTGGATATCCTTGTTCATGAGTCACCAAAAGCTAGTATGCTGATGTAGTCATCAGTAAAGAAGACAAATGATATGTTGGCCTTCTTCACGAAGAAATTTGCAGATATAAAGGTGACTTCTGAAATTGTGTACAGCTTTGGTGAGACTACATCTGGAGTATTGTGGCCAGTTTTGGATTCTTTAACTAAGGAAGGATAAACTTGTCATAGAGGGAATACAATGGAGGTTCACCAGACAAATCCCTGGGATGGTGGAAGTTTGTGGAAATTGGGCCTGTGTTCTTTAGAATTTCCAATGAAGTGGTGGATGTGGGTATAATTACAGTGTTTAAAAAACATTTGGATGGGTATATGAATAAGAAGGGTTTGGAGGGATATGGGCCAGGAGCAGGCAGGTGGGACTAGTTTGGTTTGGGATTATGTTTGGCTTGGACTCGTTGGATCAAAGGGTCTGTTTTTGTCCTGTAAGACTATATGGCTGTATGAATGAGAGTTGATCTCATTTAACTTTACAAAATGTTTATAACTACGCCAGTTACATTTCTTTTTCTGAAATGTCAAATAATTAATCAGGTATAATTTGCCCAGTGAACTTTCCGCAATAGATGTTGTGAACGTTTCCGTAAAATTCATAGGACAGTTTAACTGCAGATTTTGGTTAAAAAGTAGTTGCTTAGTATTGTACCTTTTTGAGCTAGAAGGTTGCAGGTTCAAACTGTTCTGTAGGATCTGAAAACGTTCATCATGCTGGTGTTTAATTGTATTTTTGAGAGAATGCTACTTGTTGAAATAGAGTCGTGGAGTTATACAGCATGGTGACCCTTTGGTCCAACTCGTGCATGCCGTCCAGATATCCTAAATTAATCTAGTCCTATTTGCCAGCATTTGGCCCATATCTCTCTCAAGTCTTTGTATTCATATACCCATCCATATGCCTTTTAAATGTTGTAATGTAATTGTACCAGCTTCCACCATCCCCTCTGGCAGCTCATTCCATACGTGCACCACCCTCTGCGTGAAAAGGCTGCTTCTTGGGTCCCTTTCAAATCTTTCCCCCTCACTTTAAACCTCTGCCCTCTGATTTTGGACTCCTCTGCCCTGGGAAAAAAGATCTTGGTTATTCACCCTATCCATGCCCCTCATGATTTTGTAAACCTCTACAAGGTTAATTGAAGCCTCCGATGCTCCAGGGCAAATAACCCCAGCCTATTCAACCTCTTCCTATAGCTCAAACCTGGCAACATCCTTGCAAATCGTTACTTCACCTTTTGAAGTTCCACAATGTCTTTCCTAAAGTAGGGAGACCAGAATTGAACACAGTATTTCAAAAGTGGCCTAACCAATGTCCCGTACAGTTGGAACATGGCATCCCGATCCTATACTCAATGCAAAATAGTTGTCTTTTATTTGAAATGGTAAATTGAAGCCACGTGTCATTGCAAGTGAATATATTAAAAAAAAGTGTGTGGCTCTTGTTTGAGGAAGAGGACGAGTTCTCATGCTGCCTTAACCTGTATTCATCCCTGCATCACAGCCAGTAAAGTAGATCAACTGGTCACTTAGTATATTGCTCTTTCTGAAACGTTGCCATGCACAAATGGCTTTGTGGATCTTGAGAACATAAAGCGCTTTTCAAACGTACCTTGTTTATGGCTTGCTTCTGCCCAGAATATAATAAAATATTGTTGCGTACCGTGGGATATTCATGCAACCAGAAAGGCAATTGTTTACTTGACAGCAGGAAAGGTTTTGTGTTTTTCTTTGGAGTGACATTTTAATAGCTGTTTAAGTAAGAGTTATTGTAACATGCAAAAATGCCAGAATGGGGTATTAGGATGATATAAAATTTGGAGGTATTGTTGATAGTGAGGAAGGTTTTATCAAAAATTACAGAGGGACCTTGATCAGATGAGGAAGTGGGCTGAGGATTGGCAAATGCAGTTCAATACAGATAACTATGAGGTGTTGCACTTTGGAAAGTCAAACCAAGGTAGGACTTATACAGTAAATGGTAAGGTCCTGAGGGAGTGTTGTGGAACAGAGGGACCTAGGAGTACAAGCACATAGTTCATTGAAAGTGGCATCACAGGTTGACAGGGTGGTGAAGAAGGCATTTAGCATGCTGGCCTTTAGCAGTCAAAGCACTGAGTGTGGGAGTTGGGATGTTATGTTACAGTTGTAAGAGTCGTTGGTGAGGCCGCACCTGGAGTATTATGTACAGTTTTGTTAACCCTATTATAGAAAAGACATAGTTAAACTGGAAAGTGTGCAAAGAAGATTTGCGAGGATGTTTTCAGGACTAGTAGGCCTGAGTTGTAGGGAGAGGTTGGCCAGGATAGGACTTTATTCCTTGGAAAGTAGGAGAATGAGGGGTGACCTTATTGAGGTGTATAAAATCATGAGGGACATAGATAGGATGAACGCATATAAGTCTTTTTCCCAGGGACGGGGAATTGAAAACTAGAGGGCATAGGTTTAAGGTGAGAGGGAAAAGATTTAAGAAGGACCTGAGGGGCAACTTGTTCACACAGAGTATATGGAATGAGCTTCCAGATAAAGTGGTCGAGGCAGGTACAGTAGCAACATTTAAAAATCATTTGGATAGGTACATGGATGAGAAGGGTTTAGAAGGATATGGACCAAATGTGGGCAATTGGAACTCGCTGAGTGGGCACCTTGCTCAGCATGGACCAGTTTGGGCTGAAGGGCCAGTTTCCGTGCTGTATTACTGTATAAGTCTAAATAATATTCTGTAGATGTGGTTAATCATCCTCAAGGTTTTGAGTTTGAGTTCTGTAAGGAAAATAATCAACTAAGTGACTTTTGTCCACTCCCTGGTGACTAAATGTATAGCATTATTTTGATGACTGTTTTGCTCTAAATTCAATTTAAGGGTTGTTTTCTGTGCATGCGGCAGTTGTGTAAGTATTCTTTCTACATGAAATGGCTAGGCATCACCTATCCAGTTTTGTTGACCATAAACTGTTAATTCATCACTGTTGTTAGAACTCTTTAAAGATGGCTGCTTTGCGAATTTGGAAAAGGAATATTGGTGCAGTGGCGAGTTCATTTTTAATGTTGGGGTCAAGAATAAAGGTTGTTTTTTTAATCAACTTGTTCAGATGTATTATAACACATCCCCAAAGCAGGTTGGACTTGAACCTGGGCCTTCTGGCTTGGAGGCAGGGTCTCTGACTGAACAAGAGCCCGAAGATGTTGTTTTTACGTGGAACCTTTCACAGTCTCAGGCTGTTGCAAGGTACTTCACAGTTGAAGCATTTTTGTGAGTATGTGGCAGCCAGTTTGTATTTAGCAAGGTCTCACACACCTGTTTTGTATTGATGTTGGTGAAGAAGGCTGGAAGAATGTCTGTGTTCTTCTTTGAATAGAGTTCATTTAAGTCTAATTGTGGATATATAGGGCTTTAGTTTAACATCTCATCCAAAAGGTGGCATCTCTGACAGTACAGCACGTTTTGTTGTGAAATATTGGGCTAGATAAACTTCTGGCCCAGCCTGCGACCATGACACCAAGAGTTCTAGCAGAAATAATCACAGAGCTGTACAGCATGGAAACAGACCCTTTGGTCCAACTCGTCCATGCTGACCAGATGTCCTAAATGAATCTAGTCCCATTTGCCAGCATTTGGCCCATATCCCTCTAAACCCTTCATAATCATATCCCCATCCAGATGCCTCTTAAATGTTGTAACTGTACCAGCCTTCACCTCCTCTGGCAGCTCATTCCATACATGCACCACCGTCTGCATTCAAACATTGCCCCTTAGGTCCCTTTTAAATCTTTTCCCTCTCACCTTAAACCTATACCCTCTAGGTTAACTCTTGCCCATCCTGGGAAAAGACCTTGGCTATTCACCCTATCTGTACCCATCATGATTTTATAAACCTCTAAGGTTAGTTGAAGATCTGTTGGCCAAAGGCAGAATCTTCCTTCTGGAGGAAGGAAGCTGTTCTGTGAGAGATGATGAATAAATGTGATAAACTGAGGGAGCATTCACGATTATTTGTAGATTACTATAGTTTCAATCTCCATTTTGGCTTTCTGAGAGAATTCACAGGAATTTCAAAACTGCAACTTGTTTTAAAATCCAAATGAAAAACTCTTGCCAAAAGTTAATTCACTTCAAAGTTTTGTTTCGCTATATTTATCATTTCTTTGCTTAATTTGCTGATTCCTGTTGAGGCCTGGTGCCATAGGTGCTGGCAGTCTTCCAGTACCTTTTTGTAAGTGGTCTGTTTTTTCAGGTCTGCACTGTGAATGCTACCAGGGTGTTTGACACAGTAGCCAGCCCCTGGTTTGTGCAGAACTGATGGACATTTTTGAACAAGTATAAACACAAGCCCTTTCATCCCTCTGCCTCTAATTTTGCTGAGGAAAGAAGTATAGCCCCGGCTGCTGTGTTGACAGAAAATAGCTTAAGCATAGACTAGATTTTGTACATGGTTTGCACTGGTAGAGTTATAGAGCTATACGGCATGGTAACAGACCCTTCGGTCCATGCCAACCAGACATCCTAAATAAATGTAGTCCCATTTGCCAGCATCTGGCCTATATCACTCTAAAGCCTTCCTATTCATATACCCATCCGGTCCCTTCTAAATGTTGTTATTGTACCAGCCTCCTCCATTTCCTCTGGCAGCTCATTCCATATACGCAGCACCCTCTGTGTGAAAAAGTTGCCCCTTAAACCTATGCCCCTGTAGTTTTGGACTTCTCTACCCTGGGGAAAAGACCTTCGCTATTCACCCTATCCATGCCCTTCAAGATTTTATAAACCTCAACCTCCGATGCTCCAGGGAAAGTAGCCCCAGCTAATTCAGCCTCTCCCTACAACTGAAACCCTCCGACACTGGCAACATGCTTGTAAATCTTTTTTGCACCCTTTCAAGTTTTCATTGATCTTAGTAGGATAATAGGTCGGCACAACATTGTGGGCCGAAGGACCTGTATTGTGCTGGACTGTTCTGTGTTCTATGTTCAAAGTTTCACAACGTCCTCTCTATAGCAGGAAGACTAGAATTGAACGCAGTATTCCACAAGTGGCCTAAGCAGTGTCCTCTACAGCCACAACGTGACCTCCAAACTCCTATACTCAAAGCACTGACCAATAAAGGAAAGTATACTAAACACCACCTTCACTATCTTGTGTACCTGGGACTTGACTCCACTTTCAAGGAACTACGAACCTGCAGCCCAGGATTTCTTTGTTCAGCAACACTCATCGGGACCTTATCATTAAGTGTATAAAGTCCTGCCCTAATTTGCCTTCCAGAATGCAGCACCTCACATTTATCCAAATTAAACTCTGTCTGCTACTCTTCGGCTCGTTGGCCCATCTGATCAAAGTTCCGTTGTATGCTGAGATAATCTTATTCGCTGTCCACTACACTTCCAATTCTGGTGTCATCTGCAAACTTACTGACCATACCTCCTATGTTCACATCCAAATCTTTTATATAAATGATGAAAAGCAGTGGACCCAACACCAATCATTGTGGTATACAGCTGGTCACGGGCCTCCAGTCTGAAAAGCAAACCTACACCATCACTTTTTCTCCCAACTTTGAGCCAGTTCTGTATCCAGATAGCTAGTTCTCCCTGTATTCCATGTGATCTAACCTTGCTAACCAGTCTACCATGTGAAACCTTGTCGAACACTTTATTGAATTCCATACAGATCACATCCATCGCTCTGCCTTCACCAATCCTCTTCGTTACTTAAAAAAACTCAATCAAGTTAGTGAGACATGATTTCCCAAGCACAAAGCCATGTTGACTATGCCTAATCAGTCCTTGCCTTTCCAAATACATGTAAATCCTGACCCTCAGGACTCCCTCCAACAACTTGCCCACCACTGATGTCAGGCTCACCAGTCTATAGTTCCTTGGGTTTTCCTTACTGCCTTTGTTAACTAGTGGCACCAGGTAAGCCAACTTCCAGTCTTCCGGCACCTCACCTGTGCTTATCGTTAATACAAATATTTCAGCAAGGGGCCCAGCGGATCACTTCCCTAGCTTTCCACAGAGTTCTAGAGTACACCTGATCAGGTGCCAGTGATTTGCCTACCTTTATGCATTTTAAGACGTCCAGCACCACCACAATCCCAATATAGTGATCATCCATTTCATATTTCTCAGTTCCACGCAAATACCTTCCCTGGACATATTCCTGGGATTATCTCCCCGCCGCCTCCCCCTCTCCCACTCTGCCCTTCCCCTCCCCCCCCCCCTCACCTAGTCTCCTTCCATTTCAGGTGCAATCCATCATTCCTACACAGATGACTTCTGTCCCAAAAGAGATTCCGATGATCCAAAAATGTGAATCGTTCTCCTCTGCATCAACTGCTCAGCCATGCATTCTTCTGCTCTATCCTCCTATTCCTACCCTCACGATCTTGTGGCACTGGGCATAATTCAGATATTACTACCTTTGAGGACCTGCTTTTTAAATTCCTGCATGACTTCCAATATTCTGTCCTCAGAACCTCATCCTTTTTTCTTCCTAAATCATTTGCTAAAAGTACTGCAAAGTTCCATTTGCCCACTTTTCTGCTTATGTATCTATGACCAACTTAAAACATATTGTACCTATATGTGCGTTCAGTCATCTTATTACAAGTTCCTACAGCTGCATTTATACTGGTGCCATGCATGAGGAGCTTCAGTTCATAGACTTTCATAGAATCCCTGCAGTGTTGAAACAGGCCATTCGCCCAACAAGTCCATGCTGACTCTCTGAACAGCATCCCACCCAGACTCTCTCCCCTACCTTATCCTCATAACCATGCATTTCCCATGGCTAGCCCACCTAACCTACATATCCCTGATTACTATGGGCAATTTAGCATGGCCAATCCACCTAACCTGCACATCTTTGGATTGTGAGAGAAAGCCAGAGCACCTGGAGGAAACGCACGCAGATGTGGGGAGAATGTGTAAGCTCCACACGGACAGTCAACCGAGGCTGGAATTGAACCGGGTCCCTGGCGCTGTGAGGCAACAGTGCTAACCACTGTGCCAAGATTTGTTTTGCCAAGTTCTCTAGCTTCCATATCCTTCTCCTCAATAAATACTGATACAAAATTAGAATCTCAACTGTCTCCTGCGGTTCCACACATGGACGGTCTTATGATTAAGATCAATGGAGAAATGCTCCCAAACATTGAACATTTCACCAATCTGGGAAGCTACCTCACATCTATAGGACTATGATGTGGAGGTGCCGGTGTTGGACTGAGGTGGGCAAAGTCTGAAGTCATACAACTCCAGGTTATAGTCCAACATGTTTATCTGAAATCACAAGCTTTTGGAGCGTAGCCCCCTCATTAGGGCGAAGTGAGAAAGAAGCACACAGAATTTATGAACAGAGAGATGAAAAGATCATGCAAATAGTCTGAGTGGAGTGTGGAATAATAACTCTCCGCAGGTGACCAAAAGATTCAGATGGTGTGAGTAAAGTGTCAATAGCTGAATAACAAGCGAGGGGATGACCTATAAACTGATTAAATGAGGTGGAGAGATAGTTACAAAAAGTTAAAAATAAAGTAGTGCTGGAGATAAACCAAATGACTGGAATGGGTATAAGAGTCGCATGCCGAGGATCTAACCGAAATAATAAGTAATCCAAAACTCTACAAATTAATTAAGGCAGAAATATCATAATTTATCAAGGTGATGGCGAAACAGGGCAGTAAGGAAGATTTTACAGATGTATAGGAGTAGTGTTTGTGAGAGCTGGAGAAAAGTTGTTTTTCTCAGAACATAGAAAGTTATTTATTGCATCAGTGTTTAGAATCTTGAAGGTTACAAAGGGATCTGGGTGTCCTGCTATATGAATCTCAAAAAAATAGTATGCAAGTGCAGCAAATGATTAGGAAGGTATATATGATGTTGCAAGGGGATTGAGATGTTTTGCTACAGTTGTGCAGGGCATCAGTGGGACCACTTCAGGAGTACTGTGCACAGTTTTGGTTATCTTACTTAAGAAAGGACATATTTACACCAAAATCAGTACAGAGAAGGTTTGCTGGAAGGATTCCTGCTCTGGAGAAAGGTTCAACAGGCAGGGCCTGTAACAGAGTTTAAAAAGAATGAGAAGTGATACTGTTGAAACAGATAAGATCCTGAGAGAACTTGATAGGTTGGATGCTGAGAGCAGGTTTCTTTTCTGGGAGAGACTAGAATGAAGGGGACACAGTTTAACACAAAGACTGCCACAATGAAGATGACAATTCTTTTCCTTAGAGCTTGGTGGAGGCAGGGGTCACTGAACATTCAGGCAAAGGTAGACAGATCCTTGACTAACAAGTGACTCAGTATCAGGGTAGGCAGGAAGGTGGAGTGGAGTTCCCAATCTGATCAGCCAAAATCCTAATGAATTACTGAATAGGTCTGAGGGGCCAAATGATTTGTTCATCCGAATTTGTATGTTCTTGTGTATTAATTAGGTAATGTTTGTACATTTCTTAAAAGATGAACACGTGGAATGGATAATAATCTTGCACCATAGGAGACCATTCAACCTGCTGCGTCTGATCTGACTTGTAACTAGTGTTGTGCCATGGGGATCAGTGCAGTGGAGACAATTATTTACAATGTATGTTGACGACTTGGATGAGGAAAGTGAATGTCCTGTAGTCAAGTTTGCAGGCGACCCAAAAAAAAATGGGGAGGCAAATGGTGAGGATGACACACAGTCTGCAAAGGGATACAGGCAGGTTGAATAAGAGGAACAAACTTGCCAGACGTAATACAATATAATGAGAGGAAATTGAGATCTTGTACTTTCGCAGGAAGAGTAGAAAAGCTGAATGTTATTTAAATAGCGAAAGACTGCAGAAATGGGGAGGTAATGGCCTAGTGGTATTATTGTTAGACTGTTAATCCAGAAACCCAGATAACATTTTGGGGACCCAAGTTCGAATCCCACCTCCTGGTACATGAAAGAGTATTTTTAAGTTTGTGCATTTCTGTTTGATGTCTCAACTCTGCATTTGTGTTTCCAATAAAATCTCTTTCTATTCTGTCCCTTCTCAGACAAACCTCCTTCACTCTGTCAGTCACAAGCCAGGTGAGGATGTTTGGATTTGTCATAGATGCTTTGATGACATCTCTGAAATATTTCCATGTTTAATCATTTAATCTTCTGTGCCTGCCTATGTTGAGGGGATTCTCTTAAGCTCTGGAAAATGGCCCACATTTCCAGGATGTTGCTGTTAACCTTAATTGATGAAGAAAGGGAAGTTTTGCTGTTGAAACTGGTTGAAGGCAGATCTTGAGATAACAAGGTGTAGAGCTGGATGAACACAGCAGGCCAAGCAGCAAGGCTGACGTTTCGGGCCTAGACCCTTCTTCAGA
>NW_025970559.1:0-11947 GCF_021869965.1 Rhincodon typus | reverse complement strand
GGCTAGATAAATTTTTGAACAGTAAAGGAATTAAGGGTTATGGTGAGCAGGTGGGTAAGTGGAGCTGAGTCTCAAAAAGATCATCCATGATCTTATTAAATGGCGGAGCAGGCTCAAGGGGCCAGATGGCCTACTCCTGCTCCTAGTTCTTATGTTCTTATGTTATGATCTGCCTATACTGCTCGCAAACAAAGATTTTCACTGTATTTAGGTACATGTAATAATAAATAAATTGAATCCAATCAATTAATTTATTCCTTATCAATGCTTGTTTATGAGGTTGTAGACATGCTCACCAAGCTGTTGGGTTTGGTTGCAAACGTTTTGCTACCCTGCTAGGTAACATCGTCAGTGCGCCTCCGGTGAAGCGTTGGTGTTCTGTCCCACTTGTTATTTATATGCCTCTGTTTACTGGGATGGTGGTATTACTTCCGGTTTTGTTTCTCAGTGGTTTTTACATCGGGTTTAATTCAATGTGTTTATTGATGGAGTTCCGGTTGGAATACCAGACCTCTAGGAATTCCTTGGCTTGTCTCTGTTTGGCTTGTGCGATTATGGATGTGTTGTCCCAGTCGAATTCATGTCCCTCGTTGTCTGTGTATAGTGAGACAAGGGAGAATTGGTCGTGTCTCTCGGTGCCTAGTTGGTGATGGTGTATCCTTATTGTCAGTTTTCTTCCAGTTTGGCCTATGTAGTGTTCCTCACAGTCCTTGCATGGTATTTTGTGTATTACCCCAGTTTTGCTAGTTTTGGGTATGGGATCCTTTATGTTCGTCAGTAGCTGTTGTAGGGTGGCTGTTGGTTTGTGGGCCATCCTGATACCTAGGGGTTTGAGTAGTCTTTTGGTCACCTCTGAAATGTCCTTGATGTAGGGTAGTGTGATTAGTGAGTCTGGTCGCGTTGTGTCTTCCTGTTGTGGTCTGTCTCGGAGGTAATGGCGAATTGTGCTTTTTGTGTATCCATTCCTTTTAAAGACTCTGTTTCCTGTTCTGCCTTGCGTTGTTCCAGGTTGCTGCAATGTATTGTGACTCATTTAAATAGTGTCCTGATGCAGGTGCATCTGTTGGCTTTTGGGTGTTTGCTAGTGTAATTGAGTATCTGGTCCGTATGTGTGGTCTTTCTATATAAGCTAGTCTGGAGTTCCCTGTTGTTTTTGCATTCTATCATTATGTCCAGGAAGGGCAGTTGATTGTTGTTCTCTTTTTCTTTTGTGAATTTTATCCCAGTGAGGATGTTGTTTATGTGTCAGTGGGTTTCCTCTAGTTTTGTGCATTCGATAATCACGAAGGTGTCATCTACATATCGTAAAGTTTGGGTTGTGTAGTGGGGAGCACTGTCCATTCCAACCTTTGCATTACTGCTTCTGCAATTAGTCCTGATAATGGGGATCCTATTGGTGTTCTGTTGACTTGTTTGTGTATGCTGTCGTTGAAGGTGAAGTGGGTTGTGAGGCACAGATCTAATAGTTCATAGTGGTGTCCTTATTGATGTTGTTGATGTCCTGGGTTGCCTGCCGACTTGATTTGTCCAGCAAGGTCAAAAATTTGGTAATTTCGAATAAACCTGTTGGACTATAACCTGGTGTCATGTGACTTCTGACTTTGTCCAGCCCAGTCCAACACCAGCACCTCCACATCACAACCTGAATTAGACACTTCGGTAAAATTTGGTTTATCGTGGACTGATCAAATTTTTACATTTGTAAATCCAAGAATAGTGGGGCTTGACCTCCAGTGCCCTAACCAATGGGTTGTGACAACTCATAAATTTAATAAACACTGTCTCTTAACTTGTAAATTTTATAATGTCTATCTCTGTTTAATTGATATTATTAAATTTATTCAATGTTTTCAGTTATTGTATAAAAGTGAATGCTATAAAGTTATAATTTTAAGATTCATGTCCCTTTAAAAGATTCAACTTGCAGATATTATCATGAGACCAGAGGCCATGTCACTCCATAACGCTGGAACCTGACATAAATGCTGTGTCTATAGATCACTCTGTAATGCCTATACTAGTTAGAAACGTAGAAAATAGAACAGGAGTCTGAGCATTGGGCCCTTTACACCTGCTCTGTCATTCAATGTGTTCATGGTTGATCATCTTACTCAGTATCATGTTCCTGCTTTCTCCTCATACCCTTTGACAGTGTACGACTCATACAATTTATCTGTAAGTAAGCCCACCAGGCAACCTGGAGTCAATGGAATCCGTGTACTTCATTTTATTTACATGTAGATAACACAATAATAAACTACACAACCCATTCAACCTTCCTCCACAAGATAAGCCCTTCACCCCATGAATCAGTCAAGTTATTAAAAAATCTCAGAAGCCAGAATATTATTATAGAACATGACTTACTGAAGTGAATGTTCATCTTTAGTAAGCAGGTGTTTCAGTGTGATTATTTATTTTTTGAATAAAAACAATTCATCCTAAACAGGAAATATTTTAAATGCTAACATATAGCAATGGAGCCAGGCCAGTTAGCCCCTTGATCCGTTTCCACTCTCCAATGGGATAGTTGTTGATCAGCAACTTAATGACATAATATGTAAAACAAAAGCAAATTGCTACAGATGCATAAATCTGAAATAAAAACTAAAATCTAGAAATAGTCAGCAGGTCTGACAGCACCTGTAATGAGAGAACCCGGATTTTCAGTCCAAGCCCATGTCCCAGTTGTAAGCTAGGCTCAGTGATTGCAGTAAGAAGAGCCTCAATTTAGAGTTTTAAATCAAATTTTCCAAATTCCTGTGGAGACCAGCATACAGTCACGAGTTTCTGTCCCAAGAAATTAATGAATGATAAATCTTGTGATGTCATTGATTGCCTCGATTAATTCCTGACTTCTACACCACAGCTCTATTCCCATCACATCTCATGAGAAAAACTTCATGCAAATTGCCAAGAAAAGAACCCTTATGAATTAATATTACGAACAATTCCAGCTGCTCATGCTGTCCTTATGTTCTCTTTTTCAACTCTTTTCTCTGACTCTTTCTACAAGCTACAAGCAAGAGGGGTGACTTAATTGATGTGTACAAAATAAAAAAGAGTTTGAATAGAGTAGTACCTGTCTTCCTTAGCAGAGGTTTCAATTACCAGGAGGCCAGGACTTGAGGTGACCAGTAGAAAGATTAGAAAGTGCTTGAGGCCGTCAACACATTTATAAGGCACCTGGATCTGCTCTCGAAGCACTGTAATCTATAAGACTATAAATGATGTGCTAGAAAGGGGATTAGAATGGCTAATTTATTCAGACAACACAGACATGGTGGAATAAATGACCTCTTTCTGTGCTGTTTTCCTATGGTAATATGGAAGGAAACAACCTTGCTCCAAGAAATTTTGAGGCAATAGCAATTTAATTGCAGAGTAATAGGATATAAAAGATGGCTGGTTCACTAACAAAGGTATCCCAAAAATGAAAGAGAGAGTATTTTAGTATCCACATGCAGACCAATTGTCCAGAGGCCAGTTAAAATTCGACCACATTGCTGTGGGTCTGCAGTCACATGTAGGCCAGCAGCTTCCTTCCCTAAAGGACATTAGTGAATCAGCAATTCCTCATGATCAGCAGTGGTTTCATGGTCACCATTTATCTCTTAATTCCAAATGTTTAATCAAATTCAGCTATCTGTCCTGGTGGAATTCAAACCCGGGTCCTCAAAACATTACCTGGAGCTCTGGATTAACAGTTCAGCAATAATACCATTTGGCTATCATTTCCCTTTGCAGGGACTAGAGGCTGAAAGAATATACCATCACCCCCCAGTTCCACGAGTCCACTATGCATGGCATTAATTCACATGGTTTACCTCATTATCAATGCAGTCGATGATATGTTATGTTTAAAATAAAAATACCCACCAAAAAGGTTTCTTTAATAAACAACAAATTTCATGATTTATTGTGAACACAAGACATATTCAGCAAAAGTGTAAGGCTGATTAACGCAGTTGGAAACAGAAAAATACACATATTTACTTTTCTAAAGAATTGCAACACGCACGCAAGTAGAGACCAATTAAAAGGAAGAAAAATTAAGAACTTTCTCTGAAGAGGTTAATTTTGCAAAAAACTTAGACCAATAGTTGTCACTTCTTGATGAATAAAATGATAAGTTATGAAATGTTCAGGATGGCTTTCAGTCAGTGTCCCAACACAAACCTGTGACTCTAAATATGGAGATTTAAATGCAGTTCAGAATCTGTCAAGAATACAGAGGTTTTCAGGAGGACAGCTGCATCAGTTTTTTTTTAGGATCACACTGGACTTTCCAAAAGGGCTTTTTCAGAAAAGCAGAGGATGAGCTGAGTATTCTTTCTCTCACAGGAAACTTACCTCAACTGAATTCCAAAAAATATCCAAAACAAAGTTGTAAATCAAGGCTTCCAGTCAGTAAGTCAAAGCAATTAGCTTAAGTCATGTGAGTTCCATGGCACGTTTTGAAACATTTCTCAATGTCCTTTCAATCACCCCTTTATTAAAAAAAAATATAGTTCAGGTACCTCTTTACAGACTTTTCGAGTGGATCACTGTCCATAATTGTTTATACAAATGCTCAACAAGATATTAATAACATGGTGTAATTCAGAAAAGAGAAAGACAGTTCTCTCTTTATGTCATTATGTTCTCTTTTTCAACTCTTCTCCCTGTCACCAACAAAAAATTAGATTTTCTGGTTCATACCACATTACTGTTAGGCTGAATACAAATTGGCTGTTACATTGTCTACATTGCATCAAATGTATTCACAAGTAAATTTCATTGAAACTTACAAAATTTGTACAGGGCATGACAGGGTGGATACGGTTAACATTCCCCCTGTCTGGTGAGAATAAAACTGGGGACATGGAATAAAGGAGTCAGCTATTTAAGACCGAAATTAGGAGGAATCTTTTCACTACAAGAATCATGAATCTTTGGTATTCTCACCCCAGTGGGCTGTGGAAATTCAATAATTGCGCATGTTCAAGTCAGAAACTGATAGATTTAATTATGCCCAGGGATATCAGGATAGCACGCAAAAGTGGATATTTAAGTAGATGATTAGCGATGATACTACCAAATGGTGGAGTAGATACAATGTGCTGACAGTATATTCCTAGTCCCATGTTTCTATATATTTTGAAAGTTCCTCATTTATCATAAAGTTTGCAGGATATTTTGAAACTGTGGATGGCACAAAGTAACTGCAACAGTTTCATCCTTCTCTTGTTTGGATATTGTTGAGTGAAATTTAATATTTCATGAACATAACAGTGCTGCCAAATTGAACATCTGGCAATGTAGCAGTCCCACAACAGTGTAGTGGAGTGTCAAGCTGGATTATATACTTAAATCTTGGAGTGAGGTTAAATGTCCAAAGTTCTGGCTCAGTGAAGCGTATTACTAACTGACAGAAGAAAAACACATTTAAGACCAATGTTTTTATTCAGCGCAAAGCTCACTTTTACAGTTCAGTGACAGTCTGAGCAGGTCAGTTAGCTACAGACTTTAAATTATGCAAACAATAAGATTGTTTATCATTTAGTTCTTTAGTCAAGTATAATGAGGTGGTGTGTATTTCTGGTTGGAGTCTGATTATCTATTCCACCTGTACTGACAGATCATCACTACTTACTGGTTTGGAATTTTGAAATTGCGAAAGCCTTGTTAGCATGCACAAAATTATTGCCAATTGTGATCAAACAATCATCAACATATCAATTAAACAAATTGCCTCCCTCAATCAATGAGCAGACTTTTTTTAAACACTGCTGCTGCAGCTTATAATATGGATTCTTTTTGCCAAGAAGTACCTGGAACAAATTATGTTGAGGATTCCATTTTAACCTTGATACTCAGTGGAATGTTTCTTCTTGCACAATGTCTGAAAGATAGATTACTTTCCAACCCTCAGGCCTGCTCTGTCTATTTTCTTCTCATTGCTTTTGGTTAACTGGATGTCTGTCAAGCACATAAACCCATTACTGTGGTTAAATCTCCCCAGTGCATACACTTCTGTTTAACATACGATTTTTGGAACGGGAGTAGACCATTCAACCCTTTCAGCCTCTGTTCCTTTCAGACTAAAGTATACCTTAACTGCATTTACCTACCATTGATCTAAATTTCTTGATGCCCTCAGCTAAAAAAAGGTTTTACATTTTCCATTGACAACTGGCTTTTGAGGGAGTTAGTGCAGATTTTAATTGCCCTTTATACAATATATACAATACAACACAGCACAGGAACAGGCCCTTCAGCCCACCAAGCCTGCGCCGATTCCTAGTCCTTATTTAGATCTGTTACTTATTGCACATACACAGTTTCTATCTCTCTGTTCGTCTTCCATTCATGTGTCTATCAAGTTGCGCTTAAACGTTGCTAACATTCCTGCTCCCATCACCTCCGCAGGCAGTGCGTTTCAGGTACCCACCACCTTCTGTGAAAAATTTTTCCTCACACTCCTCTTATAAACTTTCCCCCTCTCACTTGAACCTATGCTTCTTGTAGTTGACCTTCACACCTTGGAAAAAAGCCTCTGATTATCCATCGTATCTATGCCTCTCATAATTTTGTAGACCTCTATCAGGTCGCCATCTTTCCAGTGAAAACAATCTGAGTTTATCCAACCTCTCCTTATAACTGAAAACCTTCCAGACCAGGCAACATCCTAGTAAACCTCTCCATACCCTCTCCAAATCACTCATGTCCTTCTGATAGAGGTGAGCAGACCTGCATGCAATATTCCAAATCTGGCCTAACTAAAGTTTTATACAGCTGTAACATAACTTGCCAACTTTTATATTCGATGCCCCAGTCCATGAAGGCAAGCATGCTGTATGCCTTCTTGACTACCTTGTCCCTCTGTGTTGCCATTTTCAGAGATCTGTGGACCTGTACACTCAGATCCCTTTGTATGTCCTTCCTCATAAAGGTTCAGCCACTTTTTGTATAATTCATATTTGTGTGAAGAAATCCTTTCTTTCTTCACTCCTGAATGTGAAATCAAAGAGTTATTCATACCTATAGACTGCATTCTTGATTCTGGGATCAAGTTAAAATCAGTCCTTGATACTCTTAAGTCTTTTATCTTGACAACATCCAGGATTATTCTCCTCCCCTTAATCTTCATATGCACTCTGCCCAAAAGGTAGTGCTTTGGCTCATTATCTGCAGATGTTACACCCTCAGCTGTTTTCTTGGCTGTTTTTTTTTGTCAGTGGTGGTTTGCCTGTACCTTCATTCCCAGGAACAGAGTGAGGAGAGTCATCCAAAGTCCTCCTCAGCCAAAAAGGGAATAGGACCCCTGCTGCTGACATTCTAAACTCCACATTATCCAAACAGCCAAATGAATGAACAACCACCTATTGAAGAACTGACTCCAAAGCCGATCTTGGACTTAGGATAATTTATTTTGAGCAACATTAGCTTATGTAAATTTAACCCCTGATTCTCTTGTGAATTCCAGAATACAACAAAATAACCAATACCAAAACAGCAAATAATATAAAGTGACGAGAACAAATGTTGTAGCCATGCATTACACAAAATATTCATGATTCTATCTGCTCTGGCTAGAACCGAGAGAAATTAATGCTAATAGCCATTCTGGCTGCATAGGTTATTGATAGATCAAAACTAGTGAAAATCATCAACCTTAAACATTAACTTTTTCTCTTTCCAGAAATATTGCCTGAGTTGATTAATGTTTACAATACTTTCTGTTGTTACTCCCTTCAAAGAACACACAAGAACAGGGGTTAAAAAGACCATTTCTACTCTATTGAGTGGACTAAAAGGACTCAACACTGTCATGTGCATCATTCTGAGATCAAATGTAAGAGTGCTGTGAATGTCATATTCGAAAAACTATCCCCTAGTTACCCCTGTGTTGCAGATAAAGACTCTCTCACTCTGAGTACTAGTAGTCTGTTAGCTAGCAGGATAACAAAAGGAAAACTGTCTCTCAGTTTGAGCACTGAAAACCTGTTTAAAACAGAATCAGGTCAAAGGAACTTCAATCAGACTACAATATCAAGAGCCATGAAACTGACGGTTCCACTACAAATGTCAATGCTCACAGTAACCTTCACCACAACAGTCATAACATCTGTGAGTGTGTGTACATGTGTGCGTGTGTGTGTTGCATTAGTAATTTAACCAATTTTAAAATCTGAAGGAGCTTGACAGGGTAAATGATGAGCTGTTAAAACCTCTGGAGTCATTTTACTTTAAGAGAGCAATATGCAATTGAGCCAAGTGCCCAGGTGACCACCAGCTCACTGTACTATAACATAGGCTATGTCTGGAGATTACTCTCTACTGTATATATTAGTTTAGCTTTAAATAAACCCACCAGAAATCTCATTTGTGTTATGTTTAAATGATATGATAATATTGTTACATGATTTACAGGTAAGATTTTTTTATGTAAAAAGCAGAGAAAAGGGAGAAGCCAGTTTTACAAGCTTGAAGGACAAGGTACACAATTCAGAAGTTCCTACAGTACAAAATACAAGAGAAAACAAGATTTATTCACAAACTACAACTATCTCCAAATTGGCCAGGTTCTTTCAGGCTGTCTTTGGATTATCTAAAGGCAATCTCAAATTTGAATAGCAGACAGGAAAAAGCCCAGTGCTGAAATAAGAGAGAGCACACCTAATTCAAACAACGGAGAAAAATGGTCTGCATTCAGGAACAGTACAGAGCCAACAGACAAATCCCTAAAACATGCTTCAAGCCAAATTAATAAAAAGCACACCAAATACAATTCTAAAAGGATGTTAGAGGAGTACAAAATTAAATTTAAAGTGAAAAGACAAAAAGCAGAAGAGCAGATACCAAATTCTTCACCATGAACTGGAAAGCCACATCTCTGCTATTTGAATTCAAAGTTTTTAGACAAAGGATGTAAGTGTGCTTCATGGACCAAACAGTTGCAGAACCAACTAAAACGAGCTGTGAAGATTTTGATGGTAGTTAATAAAGAGGAATCACAAAGAGTTAATGCTCGGGATTGTCTAAAGAGGACTAGGAATATATCAGGAACAGATGAAACATCCTAGAATACAGGCTGCAAGTAAGCATTAACTTCAGAACTCATCTCTCAGAATTTATGTTCTGTAGGCAAAAGCTGTAAGAATCAATTGATCATTTTTTTTCAGTAGATGCCATAACAAGGGCAGCAAATGTGACTTTTCAGAGACTGAATTGTCAAAGCAAATAATGGAGTTGGTGACTGCATCAGGAAAAAAAAATTCTTGAAAAAATGTACAGTCACAGCATTGATTCACTGCTATCACATTGCAGAAACTACAAAATCCTTGGATTCAGACAACAGCACAAGACGTAGCAAACACTACTGACACTTTAGTAAAGACACGAAAAGCAAGCAAACTGTATTATCAGGGCTGTCTGTTGCACCCACTACAAAGTTGTCCTGCACTCCAAGATCTGTGCAATATTTCCTGTACAAGCCGACATAGATATGCCATTGCAGTATAGACAGCTTCAAAGATGCAGTTAGAGACAACAAGATGCAACATGAAACAATCAAACAGAAGACATGAGCAGCCGTATGGTGTCAGCAGCAAGGGATACACCTGAGACGTAGAGTCACAGAGTTGTACAGCATGGAAACAGACACTTAAGTCCAGCTTGTCCATGTCGACCAGACATCCTAATCTGACCTAGTCCCATTTGCCTGCATTTGACTCATATCCATATAAACCCTTCTTATTCAAATACCCATCTCCTTGAATGGTGTAATTGTACCTGCCTCCACCACCTTGTCTTGCAGTTCATTCCATACGCGCACCACCATCTGCATGAAAAACTTATCCCTCAGGTCATTTTTAAATCTTTCCCCTCTAGTTTTCAACTCACTCTCCCTAGGAAAAAAACCTTCGCTACTTACCCTATCTATGCCCCTCATGATTTTATAAATCTGTATAAAGTCACCCATTAGTCTCCGATACCCCAGGGAAAAATAGCCCCAACCGATCCAGCCTCTCACTATAACTCAAACCCTACAGTCCCAGCAATATCCCTGTAAATCTTTAACATAATCTGATACATTAAGTTAACAGCAACACAGGCCCAAGTCAAATATAACATCTTCAAACCAGACAGCAAACAAGCTCTCACATTAGGAATGTAACATGTTGTGCAGATGAAGTCAAACACCTACAAGCTTTTGCCAAAATTAACATCATTTGTCCAAAGAAAACTGGCAAATTCACATTCAAAACCAAGATTGACACTATGTTGGTACAAATTTCCTAATCAGTCTGAATTCAGAAAAACATTTACCATGATCATTGGAACCCAATGGTATAATTGACAATTGCTAGACCAACTCTATAAATAAATGGCAATCCCTTGCATTTGTGCAATGAGAATGTGATGCATCTGTTCAGTATGGGAACTACAAATATTTAACCTTGTAGATACAAATGGACCAGCTCTCAACATAGTAACTATCCATAAGGCACCAAATTTACCAAGGTAGTGGAAGAGGCTAAAAATACTCCTATTGAAGGCAGAGGCAATCAGAGTGATATTGATGCTGGATTAATAATCAAAGATTCAGGTAATGCTCCGGGGATAGTGGTTTGTATCCCAGCATGGCAAGTGGTGGAATTGTCATTGTTATAAAAACCCAACTGATTCACTAATGTCCTTTAGGTAAGGAAATCTCCTGCCCTTACCAGGTATGACCTATTTGTGTCTCCAGACCCATAGCAATGTGATTAATTTATAACTATCATCTGAAATGGTGAACAAGCCACTCACTTGTAACCAGCTGCTAATAGGTCTCAAAGATGTGCAGTCAGTTAGGTCACCTGGCATTGATTTAAGGCCAGAGATGACAAAAGCAAACGAGTCATAGAGAGTCATAGAGTCTTAAAATATTCACAGCAAGAAAGAGACTATTTGGTGCATCATGCCTACACCAGGTCTTATCCCATTCTTGCACATTTAGTCCATAAACTTGAATGATGTGGCATTTTAAGTGTACATCGAAATAGGGGAAAAGTTTCTGCTTCTCCACCCTGTCTATGCCCCACATAACTTTGCACCTCAATCAAGACCCTCTCAGAATTCTCCAATGAAAGCAACCCCAGCCTAGCTAGTCTCTCTGCATAGCTGAATTGCTGCAGCCCGAAGCAACATCCTTATGAACACTCTCTAATGTAATTATATAGTTACTATCGTGTGGCAACTACACACTGTGTTCCATCTGTGGCCTAACTTACGTTATATATAGCTGCAGCATAATCTCCTTGCTCTTCTAATCAATGTCTTGACTAATGGAGAGAAGTATCCCATGTGCTTTCTTAACCACCTTAGTTACTTGTCTTGTTGCCTTCATAGACCTGTGGACATGCACAGCAATGTCCCTCTGATCCTCCATATTTCCTAGACTCCCATCACTCAACAAGTACTTTCTTGCCAGATACGAAATTAAAAATTGGAGTCACACCACGACAATGGAAACATGGTTATCTGCAGAGATTTCCAAAGGGTGAGAGAGCCCAGGCCTTTGGAAGTTAAAACATAACAGAGCAAAAATGAGAGTAACAGAATTACGAAGAGGGAAGTGAAAACTATTCTAGTATTTCTCAATAAGGAATATGAAAGTGCACACCCAGATGATGCCAGTGTGATGAAACACCAGGTCAATAATTAACACACTACTGATACATCTGCAGACTTAAAACAGACAAGGGTAAAATCCATGCTTGCAAAAGGTTACAGCATAACAAGATCTGGAAGTGTTGACAAACCACTGAAATAAGAACATAAGAACTTAAGAACTAGGAGGAGTAGGCCATCTGGCCCCTCGAGCCTGCCCCACCATTTAATAAGATCATGGATGATCTTTTTGAGACTCAGCTCCACTTACCCGCTCACTCACCATAACCCTTAATTCCTTTACTGT
>NW_025970558.1:0-11948 GCF_021869965.1 Rhincodon typus | reverse complement strand
CACGAAAAGATCAGCCATGATCTTATTGAATGGCGGAGCAGGCTCGAAGGGCCAGACGGCCTACTCCTGCTCCTAGTTCTTATTATGTTCTTATGTCATGACCCCACTCCTGTGGGAAATCAGCATCCGGCAGTGATTTTCTTCAAATTGACCGAATTGTGGCCGGAGGGCGGGATTGCTATCCATTCAGGGAGGGTGTGGGGGCATCTCTGATAGTGTCCCTACTTCTGAGCTAGAAGGCTCAGTTCAAGACGTACGTGCTGTAGAGGTGTGTAATAGTATCTCTGAACAGATTGATTAGGAAAACGCCTCCAATTCCTGAAGGGTGGGTGAGTCTGTGAAGGTGGAGGACCATTAGATGGCCCACAGCTTGCGAGGAGCTGCAGCCTGGAGCTCAGGTAAGAGGGAGAAAGGGCCCATCCATCTTGATATGCCCTGTCTGCAACTGGTGAATGCTTTAAACTTTCAAAACTGCATCAACGGCCCAGCCACCATAATAGAGGGGAAACTGTTCCATAGTGTGTATGTGGACACATTTGTAAGGTTTTGGAGTAGATCTGTAGCTCGGGTTGTGGGTGTTGAGGTTGGTTGGCTCGCCGAGCTGGTTTGTTGTTCTGCAGACATTTCGTTACCGTGCTTGGTAACATCCTCAGTGCAACCTCTGATGAAGCGTCGGTGTGTTTTCCCGCCTGGTTTTTAAACTCTGGGGTCTGTTGCGATGGATTACCTCACTTCCGGATTTCCTCCATAATGGAATGTATATGGGGTCGAGTTCAATGTGTTTATTAATAGCCTGCTTCGTGGAGTGCCATGCTTCCAGGAATTCTCGTGCTTGTCTCTGCCTAGCTACAAACCAGCTCGGCGAGCCAACCAACCTCAACAGGACACATTTGTAGCCAGGCAGATGTGGGCAGCTTCAAGGCTGCCTGGTGCACGGGCTAGCACCCTGGTCTGCTGCCAGAAAGCCTCCTCCAGGCAGATGGTCTAGTTTTCAACATATTGGGAGGCCTGAGGTTTGAGTGGAAAATGCCAATCAGCACCTGTCAAAATGGCTCAGTGGTTAGCACTGCTGCCTCACAGCGCCAGGGACCCAGGTTTGATTCCAGCCTTGGGTGACTGTCTGTGTGGAGTTTGCACATTCTCCCCATGTCTGTGTGGGTTTCCTCCGGGTGCTCTGGTTTCCTCCCATGGTCCAAAAGATGTGTGGGCTAGCCATGGGAAATGCAGGACTACAGGGATAGGGTGGTATTGGCCCTTTGGAAGGCTGGTGCAGACTCAATTGACTTAATGGCCTCTATCTACACTGTAGAGATTCTATGACCTTAAGTAGCCATTTAGCTACTCATTACTTCTGATGTGTAGAGCTTCTGTCACCAAACCCACCTCCAGTAAAATGGCCCAGGATCAGGGCAATGCAAAGGGCAAGCTGGCACCTCAGTTGTGGCACTACTTTTCACATCTGCCCACCACCATAGTCAACTCTCTGTGTTAATAAAAATCCTATCTCTGGTTTCCTGTAGGGTCATGTGGGCAGATGGAAGTCCCACACGAGATAGTGGGACTGTGGGAGACGGTGCACTATGACCTTCTCACGGACAACAAATGCTGACCCAGCCTGCGAAGTCTATATCCCATGAATGAAGAAATTAAAGAAAAAATAAATACTGGATACAGAGGGAAAAGGGTGAGACTTATACACAATTTATTATGTTTCTGTCTTATTCCAGGCTTCCCACCATGTGTAAAGTCTTCCAGGTGTAAACTGCTTACTTAACAGAAACTAACAACGTTACAATGCTGTTATGGACCATTTATGTTCAAAGAAGCAATGTGAATGCCCAACAGCTAACTGACAGATCTCCACCTCGCTACTGCAGCAAGCAGACTTTGTGTGTTGGGATGAAACACTCTGGACGAGGCTGCATCTCTGTATAGTTCGCTTGCTCTATTAGCATTTGCTCCCCTTGAGCCATGCCTTGCCTTTTTGCATTTCTCTCCCTCAGCCAGAGACACTTGGCTCACCATACTTCAGCCATGCCTTGCAATTTATCACAGACACAAAGCCAGGAAGCTTTTCATGGTTGTCAGCAATCCTCAACCTAGCCAAGAGAGACAGCTTTCAGCCAGGGGCTCCTGGCACAGTAAGTCAGTGCCTGTCCAGGGGTTTGGACACAGTCAGTCAGCCACTTTGAGAAGTCAGGACCAGGTCCTTCTCTTCAGAAAGAGTGAGAAGCTGGATGTAGGACAACACACCACCGCATCTGCCTTGACTCTTTCTGACATGTTAAGGGCTGTTTTCTGTGAAAATGATAGAAAGGGTGAGATGGAGTGAGCTGAGAGTAAGTGTTGGTGTAACTGGGGGAAAGGTTGTGAAATGCCCTGGGTAGGCAGCACAGAGTGTAATGCAGGGTTAGTGATGTGAGGGTTTGGGATGGGCGACAGTGAGTGAGGGAAGATGTTGCGGGAAGTAGTGAGCGTGGTAGAACTAACAACTGAGCCTTGGGGAGAGGTGGATGCAGTAGTGAAGATAGAGTGAGTGTGAAGTAGCAGGGTGTGGCACTTACCTTGGCAGATGGAGAAGTAATTGACTTTCGTGCTGCATTGTTGGGAATTTCCCTACATTGTTGAGAGTGCACTTATCTGGGTGGCAACATTGGGCCAGGCTCCAGGGTATAGTGTCATGGCCGCTAAGGACCTCCTTCCCTGCTCCTCAGACGCTGCCTGACATCCTGTGCTTTTCCAGCTTCAGATCTATTGCTTCATCCTCACCATCCTGTCCAGCAGGACCTTGTGATCACTGTCCCCACGTTGAGGTGTTAATTTCCTCTTATCTGCCAAAACGTGGCACAGACTGATATCTCAGCAGTTTTGAAGATGCTGCTTGTGCCATTCCAAGATATCCCAGCATTGGGGAATTATTGTGGAAACAGAGAGAAATAGAATTGATCCATCATCAGACAAGAGATTGGCAAGAGGGACAGGATAAGTAATTGATGAGCCAGGTTTGGGATGATAAGGCAAGAAAACTCACTAACCTCCCCGAGAGAAGGCCTCCATGAAACTCCATGAATTCAGCCAATCAACTCTGTAATCAATACAAATAATCTATATTTCTAACTTCTGTAATTGCCCTACCTCCAGATTCCCCGATTCCATTGCAAGTTTAGAGATTGATCATTCATTGCTCAAATTCTTCCTCTATAAATTTTGAGCTTGTAAGATAAGCACAAGTTATGTTCTAACTGTAATTAACTCCAAACTTGTTTGAATTGCATTTACTTCAGTGTTGCTTATCGGTTTCTCAATCAGATGTCCTAAATTGCCTACAGTTAAAATATCAATGCTAAAAACCAAAAGTTATATTATAAAACATATGAGTTATGTACTAGATATTTGCAATAGCACTATAAATGGAAAATCTTGCTTCTATGTAGTTGTTTTCACAATCTCAGGCTACTCCTTACCAAAACAACTAGAGTCAATTTTTGAAGTGTGGTGATTATTGTCACATAGCAACCAATATGTGAACAGCAAACTTTCCTATATTACAATGTGATGTTGACCAGAAAATCTGTTTTGGTGATGTTGTCTGAAGCATTCCATATTGGCTAGGACATTAGGGACAACTCCCTGTTCTTCTTTGAAATAATGTGTGGGACTTCTTATATCCAGAATGCATGCTGAACTTCAGTTTAACATCTAATGAAGGGAGGTGATGGCCTAGTGGCAATTTTGCTCGACTACTAATTCAGAAACCCACCTGACATTCTGGGGAATACCCAATTCTGAAGGAGGCTCACTGAACCTGAAACGTTAACTAATTTCTCTTCACAGATGCTGCCAGACCTGCTGAGCTTTTCCAGCATTTTCTATTTTCTCTCAGATTTCCAGCATGTCACACGTTGACATTCTGGGGGCCCAGGTTCAAATCCCCTCAGCACAAATGTTGGAGTTTGAATTCAATAAAATTAAAAATTTCGAATTAAGAGCATGAAACCATTGCCGATTGTCAGAAAAACCCATGTCGCTGACTAATGGCCTTTAGGGAAGGAAATCTGAAATGGCCTCAAACCACTCAGTTCAAGGGCAGCTAGGGACAGACAATAAATGCTGGCCAAGCAGTAATGCCCACATCCCACGAGTCAATAAAAAAATTGTCACCTCTACCAATAGCACTCAGTGCTGCACTTGACTGTCAGGCTAGTCTTTGCACTCAAGCTTCTGTAGGAGATCTGAACCCACGATTGTCAGCCTCAGAGGTGATGACATTACCAGCTGAGGTATAGCGGACACATTCATATGGATTGTGAAACCTTCTGGATAGGAGACTAAACTGGACATTTAGAAGAATCATTAATCACAATGGGACCAGTTACATATCAGGATGCTCCAATTGTGGGATTGCTTATCGAATTATTGGGGTGATGATATTACAATAGGAAAGCAGAAATTAGGCCAGCCACACACTTCTAGGACAAAAATGTGTTGTTCCGGGGAATGGGAGGTAAGGGGCTGGGGAAACATAATTGGTTGGGAAGCTCAAAATCAGTTTCCTGATGACTGGGTGAATTTTTGCAATGCAGTTCCCAGAAGTTTAAAGGCATATCGAGGTTCTCGGCTACAGATGGAGAATGTCTTTTCTTGGGCGTTTTCATGTCGTACATTCTCAGTATAAGGGCAACTTGCCAAAATCAGATTCCGCTTCCTGATTACATTATCCAAGAGTGAGCAATATCTGCCAGCCAATTCACAACTGTATACAAAAGGCACACAGCAGGTGACTTACTGTACTTGCTTGACCTTGGAGTGAGTGCCCACTGCTTGGTGCCCACCTCCAAACTTAGACTGGATAATGCACGATTCTGCTGCGTATCGATCTGTGTACAGAAATAAATAGATTCTTGATCAGGAGGGGAAATGTGTGCAAAATGTCATGTGGAAAATGCAGGAAAGTGGATATGAAGAACGTCAGATTGGCCTCGGCCCTATTGAATATTGGAACAGGCTCAAGGGGCTGAGAGGCCTACTCCTTTTCCTATTTCTTGTGGTCTTATTGACTGCATCACAAACAATTCCAATGTGTACCAAGAGCCATTTGCCTCCAGGCTGTGTTCTAAGGCAGAGGTCAATTCAATTGCACTTCCTGTATGATATTCTCATTGATTGAAAATAACGGTATTATAACTCTTTTTCCCATGGGGCCTGTGGGAATCTTATCGAGCATGGCATGGAAAATGATGCTGCGTTGTCAAGTATCACTTTTAAAGTGATGTGTCACACTTAGCTATGAGTCTTACTCCATTTTCTTGTGACTTTTTATTTGTACCTTACTGACAGATGTAATTTAAATTAAAGGTTGTGGGGGAGGAGGAGAGCGGCTGAGGAGAGATGGCAAGGAGGGCCATTTACATCTGACGTACATCAACATCAACCAGATGGTCAAAGACCACCTACCTGGAGAAGGCCTGATCTTGTTTCACTGCAGACTCAGTCACAGAATTGGTTCCCTCTGTTTTGGACTCTCAGATGGGTTCCAGGACAGAGGTGGGTCTGCTAATGGCTATCAAGGTGACCATAGCCTTGATCTTCTGTACTGTTGGATTCTTTCAAGTGATGACAAGGGATATATGCCAAACCTTGCAAGCAGCAGTGCAGGTGTCAGGTACTTCATTTGCCAGAATTATGCCCTTCATTTTTTTCCCATGAAGATCGGCCAGCAAGGTATGAAAGCATTGCTCTTTTGTTTGTCTCTGATTTCCCTGAGGCGCAAGGTGGGTCATGAAATCCTTTACCCCCAGCTGTTAGTGTGAAAAAGGGGTGTTCTACTTTATATAAGAGTAGCCATTGGCATCAATGTAGTGACTTCACAGGGAGCTGTTACACACCTTCATTTCGAGGTACTGTCCAATGGCTGGGTACACTCACGGGCAGAATATTCTGGTGGATGCCAGGATCCCTGGGGTCAGGACCATACTGTGGCCCCGAAAAGTTCATGTCACCAGAGCGCCCTCCGGAGTAACTTTCTGAGAGGTGCCTTCCCACGCACCTCCCCCCCACTTCGCCCCCCACCCCCGGCCTCCTCATTGATCACTCCCACATTCACCTTCCTGTCCAAGAATGACAATGAAGTGGGCCAATCCAAGGGTTGGCATCACAGGGCACCAGCAATGGCGGATGGGCACTGCTGAGGCTGCAATGTGAACATGAGGAGGTCTCAACACAGAGTTGCTCTGCGATGCCTTCTGGAAATTCACGAATGAAGTGGCCCACAATGGGCAGCGAACCCTTCTGGGAAATTTTCTTGGAGGAAGGAAAGCACCAGGGAGCCATCCCCAATGTGTTTTCTGCCTTTTTTCTCAGTCCGTCCTGCTTCACATTAGTCTCCATGGGGCCGGGAAATTGCAGCCCATGGCTTATCATTCTAAGCAGCTAAAAAGCAAGAGTTTTACTGGCCACACCAAGTTGGAAAGCAACATCTCACATGTGTTATTTTATTAACGTTAAAGTTAGGGAAGGTAGGAAAGCTGGAGGGGTAGCAGTTTGGCAAACATTGCAGTTCTAGAGAGAGAGAATGTGCCAGGTCGGTCAAGGACAGAAACATTTGGCTAATGGTAAGAAAAATAAATGATACCATTACATTGCCTGATGTAGTCTTTAGTTTATCAACTAGTGAGAAAAATGGAGAGAAAAAGAAATTGCAACAAATCTGGTTAATCAAAAAATTTGATTATATTTGTCAGACATAGAATCATACAGTCATACTTGCTAACCATACTTGATTTAATCTGTGCCTTTCCAAGTGCAGATATATTTTGTTCCTCAGAATTCCTTCCAATAATTCCCCATCACTGAGGTTAGCCCAATAGGCCTGAAAAACTGGGTCAGATGATGCCTATTACACAAACAACACCAGGAAGATACTACACGTCCTGACACACTCATCATGCCACCTTACATCAGGAACACATCTGAACTGACCACAAGACTTCTACGACTATTGGGCATCAGAGTAGCGCACAAACCCACATCAATCCTACGACAACTGCTCACCCGAACCAAAGACCCACTACCCATGACCATCAATTGGCAACAAAAAGACAAGACCAATACTCACTCATCTCTATCCACATGGATAAGGAAAACTATCAATTCAATTGGGACAACACCAGGATCCTGGGACAAGCAAAGCAGAGACAAGCACGGGAATTCCTGGAAGCCTGGTACTCCACAAAGAAAGCCATCAACAAACACATAGAACTCGACCCTATAGACACTAAGGAAAACCGGAAGTGAGGTAATCCAGCTCAATGGACTCCAGAGTTCAAATAACAGGCGGGAAAACACAACAGCGCTTCATCGGAGGCTGCACTGATGATGTTACCCAGCAGGGTAATGAAACATCTGCGGAAAAACAACGATCCAGCTCGGTGAGCCAACCAACCACAATGTTAGCAGTCTCCCAAATCCTCAGGCACCTCACCTGTGGCCACAGAAGGTCTAAGTATTGCTGCCAGGGCCCCTGACATCTCTTCCCTCAACAGCCTGGATATGCCTTATCTAGGATTATCGTTTAGAGTCATGGAGATGTACAGCATGGAAACAAACCCTTCAGTCCAACTTGTCCATGCCAACCAGATATCATAAATTAATCTAGTCCCATTTGTCAACATTTGGCCCATATCCTTCTAAACCCTTCCTATTCATATACCTGTCCAGTTGCCTTTTAAATGTTGCAATTGTACCAGCCTCCAGCACTTTCTCTGGCAGCTCATTTCATGCACCACCCTCTGCATGAAAATGTTGCCCCTTAGGTCCCTTTTAAATCTTTCCCCTTTCACCTTAAACCTATGCCCTCTGGTTTTGGACTTCCCCACCCCAGGGAAAAGACCTTATCTATTTACCCTATCCAAGCCCCTCATGATTTTATAAGGTCAACCCTCAGCCTCTGACACTCCAGGGAAAATAGCCCCAGCCTGTTCAGCCTCTCCCTATAGCTCAAACCCTTCAACTCTGGCAACATCCTTGTAAATCTTTTCTGAACCCTTTCAGGTTGCACAACATACTTCCTATAGCAGGGAGACCAGAATTGCACACAGTTTTCTGAAAGTGGCCTAACCAATGCCATGTACAGCCGTAACATGACCTCCCAACTCCAGTACTCGATGCACTGACCAATAAAGGCAAGTGTACCAAACGCCCCCTTCATGATCCTACCAAGATGGTAGCAGGGTAAGTCACTCCATTTGGAGCTTCACTCTGTTCGCCAGTTCCCTTTCCTTTTCCTTTCTTTTTCTTCTTCTTCTCACTCCTCTCTCCAGTAATTCTATCCCCCCACCCCTGCCCTTTTAACTACCTACCTAAGGAGTCGGGAAGGAGTCGGGTCACGACTGGGAACTGCGTGGCAGGAGTTGAAAGTGCAGGCCGTGTCCCTCAGTGATGGCGGATTGAGTGTGGGCCGGAGCGACGTCGGCGGTGAGAGCAGGATGGTGAGGCCGCAGCAGTTGGCGGCGATGGCGGCCTGGCGATTGGAGTGGTGCCTGTACCATTGTGGAGATGGGACTTGGGACTCTGAGATCTGGACTTTTATTTTCTTGTTTACCTTTTGGCTCTGTTAAACCTTTTAATTCTGGAATGGCGACTTTGTGCACCTTTTGCTATACTTATGTATTCCCAGAAATAGTACATGTGTCACATAAATAAATCTAAATCTAAATCTACCTGGGACTCCACTTTCAAGAAACTATGAACTGCACTCCAATGTCTCTTTGTTCAGCAATATTCCCCAGGACCTTGCCACTAAGTCCTGCCCTGATTTGCTTTTCCAAAATGCAGGACCTTTATCTAAATTAAACTGTATCTGCTATTAAATCTGCTAGTACCTCCCCTTCTCTCTCTAAGTTAATTTCTAAGTTAATAAGAAGTTAATTTCTTCTAATACTTGATAGACCACCAACTTGATGTCTATACCTGCATGGTCCTTTTCAACTGTGAAGACCAATGCAAAATATTCATTGAAGATTGTGCGATGTCTTCGAGGTCCACACGCAGATTACTTATATGGTTCCTTGCTGTCTTGAGTCAGGGTCACATTCTCCAAAATATTCACCCACCAATATGCTTTCCACCTCCCAGAGCTTATTTCTGAATATTAGGTCCTGAACTGCCACGTTGATTTTTATACATACTGGCTTAAAAAAAAATTCTCCTGGATGCGTGCAAGTATAGTCATGAGATGGGGTTTAAGGGCTAGACTGTAGATTGTCACATGTGAAGGCGTGGTGATAAGACTGAAGTGTGTGAGATGGCATGGGCTTGACACTGCAGTGGGATTAGAACCATAGAAAAATTATGGCACAGAAAGAGGCCATTTATCCATCATTCCTGCACTGTCTGAGTGAACTTGCCACCTTCTATTCCACTTACAGGTACATGGTCTGTAGCCTTGCGGGTTACAGCTCATGTCGACACTAACCTTAAATGAATCACCGTAAATCCATGCCCTATGTAACTGACCTCCTTGTTAGGGGGAATAGGTCTTCCCTGTCTATTTGATCTAAGGTCCTCATTACTTTGTACATATTCAGCTTCCTCTGTTCTACAAAAAGCAACCTAAAGCCTACTCAATCTTTCCTCATAGCTGGTAATCTTCAGGACCTGGTAACATTCTTGTAAATGTCCTCCGTACTTTCACAAGAGAAATTTGGAGGGGAAGAAGTGATTCCTCCTGGTGCTGTGTCTTTTTAACACTTTCCTTGCTTCTGAGTATGTGAAATGACAGCAGAACCATCGAACAGGAAACTGGGAGTGCGGAGTCAGGGTGGGTTGTAAATGTAGACAGAAAAGTCTGGTGTGTGGGGAATTTGTGGAAAAGCTTGGGTGTTTGGATCTACTTAGGGAGAGGGGTTGAAAGTTTAATGATTGCTTTTGGAGTGCTGCAGTAGCATTTCCTTGGGATGTAGGAACAGGCCACAGGAATGGAGTTCAGGCAGCTTTCCGGAGTAGCTGCTGCTAAGCCTGGTACTGAGAAACATTGAGTTGCTGTGTACCAATTAGGCCCTGTGGTTGGAGCTTGAAGTGGTAGGCAGGGCCAAATCTAAGAACAGGGAAAGGAAAGGAGCTGGATTCCATTTCTTTGCACTGTTTCGAGAAGTTAAATGGCTGTTTAGCAGTGCTAAAAAAATGCCAGCCAATCAACATGGGACATTCAATGGTGCGTGAGAATGAATATTTATAATGATCCTCATGGCCCAATCTCTGCCCTGTTTGCTGTTATGGCACGTACTGTATTGCAGGCAAGCAATGCAGTGGATTGACAAGCATCCCTAATTATGATAGAAAAGCTTAATCAACATGCATTGAACTCATTGATATTATACAGGTGGTAACTTATAGCCTGCATAGTCTCGTAGTGCAGCCAAAACTCAGATTGCTAACAGTTGGAATGACAAAGAGTGGAAGAAAAATGCAGACATATTTTTGATTCTAGCCTCAGGGTATTTTCTAATTCCCGTCTCAGCCTTGGATCAAGTACAATTACTCAAATTGTGGTACAGTGATTACTAATGCTGTGCAGTTCCTTCACTAGGCTTCACTATTGGACTGCCAAAATATGTTCTAGAGATCAATGCAATTTGACGATTCATGTTGTGAATATGTCACACTCTACAATAATTTACAAAGGTTTGAACTCTAATGACCAATTTTAAAAGTCAGTAATTATTTCTTCCCCCTTTTCAGCAGTTTTCTTTCCTCATATCATACAGCACATTTTGATTGGAGGGAGGAGGAAGTAAAGCCAGGCTGCTCTGAAGGTTTTACAATATACTCTGCAACCAAGTTCTTCAGTCAGCCAGGTTTTTGTTTATTTTTTGGAAGTATCTAGCTTGTTTATTGCTTTAAAAAGGAATGGCAAAGTCTAGTACATTTCATGTGGAATTAAAGTGAAATGAGACCTCTTTGATATTTCCCCATAGCCATCTATTTATCTTTCCATTTTACTAACTATTGGCCTCGATTTGTTTGTCATTTTTTTTGGTTTGGTAATGTCACATTTATTTCTAATCCCTGGGGAATTACGAGTTAACCACTTCCTTTAGGGTTGGAGTTACATGTCAGCAAGACTGTGCACGTGCAGTAAGTTCCTTTACATGAGGACAATAGTGAAGCAGCTTGTTTTAAAATCGCAATCCAACAACTTTCATAGCTGTTATTCTAATCTCAGCAGCCAAATCACAAGGATTATTATACTTTAAACGCTGAGATGAATGTCTATTCCCCAGACCACTGCCAATGCAATGCAATGCAATAGGAAAGCTTTGATATATCACCAATATTGTATTCACATTCCTCTTCCTTCCTAAAGCAACCCACTGCCTTTGTCTTGGCTACTCCCTATAAAATTGAAATCATAACCTCAATGAAGTTCTCAGCTTGGATCCTGTGACCAAACTCTTTAACGCTTTGTATCTGGCTGCTGTTCAAATTCACTAGTTCCAATACAGGACATACAATATTCTGTCATTTTTGCTCATAACCCCAAAAATATTAACACTGGAATGACTGCATGTCCTGTTATTCAAATAACCAGTTACTTAATCGATGAACATCAAGAATCAGACTGATGGTCCCTTGTTTATCCATCTCAGAAGTAGATAACAGTTTCAATAATTATGAAAGGAGCTACCACTCCCCCCGCCCAGCCCCCCTGTCACTTCCACAACATGGACATGAGCCAGAGAAGACAAGTTTGATATGTTATCAATCTAACCCCTATATTCTTGGGTCCAGATCGTTTACTTCAGTCTTGACTTAGCTCAAGACAAGGCACAGCCCACTTGTTACAAGTTAGCCAGGAAGGACCTAAAGAGAGAGCTAAGAAGAGCCAGGAGGGGACATGAGAAGTCTTTAGCAGGTAGGATCAAGGAAAACCGTAAAGCTTTCTATAGGTA
>NW_025970557.1:0-11948 GCF_021869965.1 Rhincodon typus | reverse complement strand
CTGCTCCTATGATGCTGCTTGGCCTGCTGAGATCGTTAACTAAGCCTGGTTTATCACCTAATTTGGTGTGGTGTGTTCTCCTGTTGGCTCAGAAATATTGTTGCAAAAACTACTCAGCATGCATTCAACAAACTTACTACCTTTTGGATTTGAAACAAAATTGGAAATAGCTGGGAAAACTCAGCAGGTCAGGCAGCATCTGTGGAATGAAAGCAGAGTTAACATAGTGACCCAGAACTCCCAATTCTGGAGTAGGGTCTCTGGATCCAAAACGTAACTCTGCTTTCTCTCCACAGATGCAACCTGACCTGCTGAATTTTTCCAGCAATTTTTCCGATTTTGTTTCTGATTTTCAGCATCCACAGTTCTTCAGATCTTATTTTGTTTAGGGCTTTTGGATTTGAGCGATTCTGCTCTGTCCAGTGGAAAACAAAGCTTGGCATTAAAAAGGTCACTGCATTTGTTACAAGTCTCTGTATGGACTCAATCTGCCATTTCAATGATGCCATCAGGAATGGCACAGTAGCGCAGTGGTTAGCACTGCTGCCTCATAGGGCCAGAGACACAGGTTTGATTATAGCCTCAGGTGACTGTCTGTATGGCGGTTGCACATTCTCTCCATGTCTGCGTGGGTTTCCTCCCACAGTCCAAAGATGTGCAGGTTAGGGTGGATTGGTCATGCTAAATTGCCCCATAGTGTCTAGGGATATGCAGGCTAGGTAGGTTAGCAATGGCAGATGCAGGGTTAAGGGGATAGTGGGGTGGGTCGGGGTGGGTCAGGGTGGGATGCTCTTCAAAGGGACGGCGTGGATGCGATGGGCTGCAATGGTGAGCTTGCACACCGTAGGGATTCTATGATTTGGAGACTTTCTCCTATGATGGCCCCTTGAGTGTGGAATCCTTATCTGAGACTGTCCTGTGACAGACTCCCCCCTTGAGCAAGGTTCTTCTACATCTCTGGGACCGTGAATTATGAGCTATTTCTGGGGTGAGTTGTTTCTGTCACTGACTGTGTTTGGGTTCAGTTATTTGTGACCAGCCTACTGCGATTGCTCAGTACAGCGATGGATCACCTTGCTTGTCTCAGTTGTACCCTTAAATTGGTGACAAGTCTGCATCATGACAGCATCGCAAAGCATTTTAGAAATGTTGATATTTTAATGCATGCTGGTGTGCAACACTGGGTGCAGGCAGATTTGTACTTTTAATGCTCTCCCAGTCAAGCTTTAAGCACCCAGCAACTAGCTCACATCTATACACACCTTGCATCATAACATACAATAACTGCCTTTACTATAGCTGTATGGCACATATTACTATGCAAAATAAGGCTCATTTTTCTTTATTTGTTCACGGGATGAGGATGTCACTGACCAAGCAGCATTTATTGCCCATCCCTAATTGCCCAGAGGACAATTACAAGTCAACCACATTGCTGTGGGTCTGGAGTCACATGTAGGCCAGACCAGGTAAGGATGGTAGTTTCTTTCTCTAAAGGGCATTAGTGAACCAGATGGGTTTTTCCGACAATTGGCAATGGATTCACGGTCATCATTAGATTCTTAATTCCAGATATTTATTGAATTCAAATTCCACTATCTGCCGTGGCGGGATGGAGCCTGGGTCCCCAGAATGTCACCTGGGTCTCTGGATTAACAGTCCAGTGATAATACCAGTAGGTCATCACCTCCCCCATAACCTCACAATATCAGTGACTCTGCTGCAAAACATTTTTTCCATATATAACGCGGGCCCACTCTTATAGAGTGTGATGGATGCTTTCAAATACCTTTCCTTTTCTCCTGCCGTACAGCCCCTAAAGGGTTAATGGCCTTGCTCCATTTGACATGGAACAAACAGCAGCTCTTAAGTGCTGGTATTTGATAGGAATACACAAGGCAAGTGCTGACTGCCTGATGGGCACGCAACACCCTCGAATTCCCGTAGGATTAAGTTGCTTTTAACAAATACCGTGACTTCATGGGAATCTGACCACGGGTATTCATGCATACTACTGGAACAATCTGAAGCCTCTCCACCTTCCACCCCAACCGCCCCCATCAGAATCTCAACTTTTAGATTACATTAGGGGTTGGAACAGATAGGGCTGAGTGTTAGGATCTTAATACGTAGCAACTGGAGGTGGGGAGGCAATGTGTGCTTTTAGTCTCAACAACCTGCAATCCATCAAGCTCAGTTCAGAAACCAGTTAGAAGGAGGCAGGGACATAAGGAGGTTCCTTTCCAGAACAGGAAGGTAGTCAGAGATTCTGCCCAAGTGTGCCTCCTGGTGAGGGGGTGATGGGGTATGTGCACGCCTGCTGATTTGGCAGCAGACATGACACGACCAGGCCACAACACCAGCCTGAATCTGCCTTTAATGCAGAGAACTGTCGCCTGGGAGGCTTCAGGGTTGTGGGTCGCTGCGGATGACCTGAATGTTGCAGAGAAACGGGTTGCAAGAGGTTTCTCGGCAACATTGATAAGGCCTCTTCTGTGTCCAGTTCTCCCTGATCGCCCTGTTATAGGAAGGATATTATTAAGCTGGAGAGGGTTCAGAAGAGATTTACCAGGATGTCGCCAAGTATGGAAGGTTTGAATTATGAAGCAAGCATGGATAGATTGGGACATTTTTCACTGGAGCGTAGGAGGTTGAGAGATGACCTTATAGAGGTTTATAATATAGTGAGTGGTACAGATGGGGTTAATAGGAGTTGTCTTTTCCCAAGGATGGGGGATTCCAAGACATTTAAAGGTGAGAAGAGAGAGATTTAAAAAAGACACGAGGGGCAATTTTTTTACATAGAGGGTGATTCACACATGGAATGAACTTCCTGAGGAAGTGGTGGATGTGGGTACAATTACAATGTTTAAAAGACATTTGGATAAGTACATGGATAGGAAAGATTGGACTGGTTCGACCGAAGGGTCTGTTTCCGTGCTGTGTGACTCTGTGACACAAAGCTTTGCACCAATCCCTGAGACAGGTCAAAATTGAGCCAGACTCATAACATTTCTGTCACTAATGATGGCACTGCCAACGGGATAGTCTTGAGGGGAAGAATCAGACGAGGGTACATATGGAGCTGTGAAATGGAAGAAAGCAAGTTGGGATGAGTCCATGGCAAACGAGGAAATGATTTCAATTTGCTCCAGTGTTGGAATAAGATGCCAGTAAGCTGTTTTATTTTAGTGAGGTGTGGAGTGGAGTTAGTGCATGGCATGTGACGACGGTAATTGTTAAAGGAGAAGTATTAATAGAATCACAGAATCCCTACAGTATTGTTCCTGAGGCAAGATAACCTGGAATTCTAGCCTGCTTTTTCAGAATTGGTGGTGCTGGTGGTGAAGAAATGGGATTGAAAGGGTTAATGCTTTGAGAGAACAGTAAGCAGCGTGAGCTGTCTGGTGGAGATGGCGTGGCCTTGGATCAGATATCAACCTTGTATCCTGCCTGGCTTTACTTTATACCAACGCCACGGGCTGGATTTTCAATAGCCGGGAATGGGGTGCAGGCGTGGTTTGAAAACCACATTTCCATAAGGTGGAATTGGATCCCGCTGCCCCTGGAACGTGACGGAATTTTCAAGGGGAAGGTGTGGGTTGGGCAACACGTAGAACCATCCTGCCTGGAGGAATGAAATGCCCATTAATCCCCTTGAGAGAGCAAGAAGAGATTGTCAATGGGAAATGGTTGAGCCCAAATAGATTGCTGCAACCAGTGCATGACTATCAGATCCAAAGTGGGTATCCAAATCCAAAATAGTTTTGGGGACATCCTGTGTTTAGATTTGTTGTTTGTGTTCGCTGAGACTGTTGATTTTCCCAGGAGCTGCCTTGCCTCCTTTCCTTCCGCACAGCAACAGCAATTTGGCTTTCATCTAGCTGCACACCGTAAGAAGGTCCCACATCCTGGTTGTACTTGGTGCCATTGATAGGATACCGAGCCTTCTCTCTGGCCCAGTTCAGCCATTGACGTTCTAAGATGGCGGAGCGTGGGCCCTGCAGATGCAGCGCAGGGTCAGGGCTTGTCACCTGGGACTCTGTTTCCCAGTTTGAGAATAAACACCCACGAGCTTCAAACAGATCATACAATAGAATCCCCACAGCGCAGCAAGAGGCCATTCAGCCCACTGAATCCGCACCATTCCCTCCATAGAGCATCCCACCCAGATCCACCCCATCCCTGAAGCCCTGCATTCCCCATGGCTAACCCACCTGGCCTACTCATCCCTGGATACTATGGGCAACTTAGCATGGCCAATCCAGCGTAACCTTTGGAAACCAGAGCACCCAGAGGAAACCCACATAGACACGGGGAGAACGTGCAAACTCCACACAGGGTGGAATCAAATCCAGATACCCTGGCACCGTGAGGCAGCAGTGCTAACCACCGAGCCACCGTGCTGCCCAACGATGCCCACTGCTGATCACACCCGGGTCATTGTTTCAAAATCGAGGCAATAAAATCATTCACAGATTGGTGGGGGACTCAAACCTAACCACAGAGACCAGCCTTGTCACCCTGTGACTGAAAAAAAATTAAAGCAAAATTAGTGATAGAAGTCTGGAAATCATCTTGGGATGAGGTGCCAGACATTTGCTTTCAAAAAGCTCACACTGTTCAATGTGAGAGGTTGTTGACTGTTTTTCCTGGCCAAATTTGTGCAGCACCAGGGCTGAATGAGGAAGATTGTTCCTAAGAGAGCATTTTTCCATACTTAGACCCTGCCAGATACATTTGCTTGTTTCCATCAGCAACACAGCGATCAAGCACGGAACCCGGTGGTAAAGATTTCACTCAACCCTGAACCCACCAGGCTGACTCCAGTCACCTGATGGAGCCCTTCAAAGAGTGGATGGACTTCTGTGAGCTTCCCTCTAAGAAATTGAAGAGGAGGAAAAAAAAGCATAAAGTTGTGTTTTTCCTGACCTTGCAATATCTCAAAGCTCTTCACAGCCAATGCTGGAACAGAGAAGATGTGGCCAACTTGTGTACACAGCAAGTTCCCACAAATATTCCGTTGTGATGCACGTTGAGGGACAAATATAGGTCAGGAGAACTTCCCAGCTCTTTTGTCTAGTTGTCCCATGGGATCTTGTCCACTGCACTGAGGTTTTCTATCTTGACTCAACTTCTCACCGCAAGACAGCGCCTCAACAGGGCAGCACTTCCTTAGCGTGGTCCAGCATGGACTGGATTCACGCGCCTCCCTTGCGTTGGAGATGAGCCGCAATATAACTGAGTTGCGCTATGGAATATGCCTCACTGTCTCAAAATGGGAGCCAAGACTAAGGTTTTGGAGTAGATCTGTAGCTCGGGTTGTGGGTATTGTGGTTGGTTGGCTCGCCGAGCTGGTTCGTTAGTTCGCAGACGTTTCATTACCCTGCTGGGTAACATCATCAGTGCAGCCCCCAATAAAGTACCGTCTTGTTTATTGATGGCCTTCTTGGTGGGGAATCAGATGTAGAACTAGACCCTATATATACACTGCTGTGAAGAAAAAATGGAAATGAGGTAATCAAATCCAACGGGCCCCGGAGTTTAAAAACCAGGCAGGAAAACACAATGAAACGTCTGCGAACTAATGAACCAGCTCGGGAAGCCAACCAACCACAGCATGGGAGCCAAGATATTTTTCCCCTTTATTTCTACATGGGATGCAAGCATCTCTAAGAAGGCCATTCCTACATTCCCCGAGACTGAGCGACTCCCTCAGGCATTTCAGAGGGCAGTTAAGAGTCAACCATTTCGTTGGAGTCACCAGGCCAGATAAGGACGGAACATTTCCTTGCCTGAAGGACGTTAGTGCATTAAATGGGTTTTTTATTTTGAACAACTGTTGGCTTTTTACGAATTGAATTTAAATTTTGCCAGCTGCCGGGGCGGGATTTGAATCCGTACCCCCAGGACATTAACCTGTGCTTCTGGATTCCCGAGCCAAAAAAAAACACATGGAAAGAAACCTTATGAAAGTTAGCTGCCTATTCCATGACCAATTTTGCTGTCTCTTCCGCACTTACAGATCCATTCGGTTCCAAGTGACGTCCATACAGAGGGTGGAGGGAGACTTGTGTAAAGTGTTGAACTGTCTTGTGCCTTTGCAATGAATAGCTGAGAAACACAGAGGTATTAAAAGTGGGAAGAAAGTGTTATTTAAAGCTTGAAAAAGTTCCATTTCCTCGGGGTTTTCAGTCCGTGTGTGTGAGTGTGTGAGTGTCTGTGCGTGAGTCTGTGTGTGTGTGTGTGTGTGTGTGTGTGAGTGTATGTGTGTGTGAGTGTGTGTGTGAGAGTGTATGTGTGTGTGTGTGTGGGGGTGTTGGGTGTGGGCATGGGGGTAGTGGTGGTGGGGTTGCTGTAGGACAGTACTCCTTTGTAACCCTTTTGCTTATTTTCCAAGGAGAAAGGTCACTCTTGTAAACTTAGCATGGAGCCATGTTGACATAACCCTGCACAGGAAATCAGGGGAACGTAATTAAGCCCAAACTGCTGCCTGGATGTGAATTGTGCTTTTTTCTGTAGCGTAGCAAGATTTCTAACTCTTCCTCCATCTCTCTTATTCTCCCATCAGCCCCCTCCCTTTGCACCTCGGCTCCGTAGCTGCCAACAGCAAGTGTATTACTGTTCTGGGCTGGTTTGGATGGCTGTGTACTAATGACTTGGATGAGGAAAGTGAAAGTTCTCCAGCCAAAAAGTTTGCGGATGGCACAAAAATAGGTGGGAAGGCCGATGGCGAAGATGGCACACAGAGGGATATAGACAAGCTAAGCAAGTGGGCGAAAACTTGGCGGATGGAATATCATGTAAGGAATAGGAATATCATGGGAAACGTGAGGTTAAGCACTCTAGCAGGAAGAATAGTGGAGCTGAATATTATTTAAGTGGAGAAAGACCGCGTACAGCTGCAGAACAGAGGGAATTGGGAGTCCTCGTCTGTGAATCACAAAACAACTAGTTAGTTTGATAATAGAGAAGCCAGATGGAATGTTGGCCTTTATTTCAATGTTAAAGGGAATATAAAAGTAAGGGAGGTTTTGCTAAGAATATACAAAGCAATAGTTAGAACACAGCTGGAATACAGTGAGCAGTTTTGGGCCCCTTATCTGAGGAAAGATAGATTGGTATTGGAGGCAATGCAGAGAAGGTTCACTCAGCTGATCCTGGCTATGGATGGTCTGCCTAATGAAGAGTGGTGGAATAGGCTGGGCCTGTGCTCATTGAAATTTAGAAGAATGTGAGGTGGCTTTATTGAAAGAACAAGATTCTTAAGAGACTGGACAGGGTAGATTCAGGCAGGAGTCAAAGATTCATGGAAAAGCAGAGAGAAAAGGTGAGGAAATCAGAGGGAAGAGGAACAAGTTTCCCTGTGGAGAGAGATGAGGGGTTAATGCATGCATGATTTCTGTCAGACTAATGTTTCTGGTGAACTGCCTGCCCCTCAGACTAAACCTCTTTAAAAATGACTCTGTGGGCTGATCTCTCAGAGTTGGGAGAGGCTTGAGTGGAGCATAGACATCAGGAATGGGCTGAAGGCCTGCTTCAATTCTGTAAACTCTACGTGACAGGCAGGTTTCCCAACAATCGACACACCAACTTGACTTGGAAATATATCGTTGGTTACTTCACTGTCACTGGGTCAAAATCCTGGAAACCCCTCCTTAAGGGCATTGTGGGTCTACATGGGCTTCAGTGGTTCAAGAAAGCAGCTCACCACCACCCTCTCAGGGCAATTAGGGATGGGTAATAAATACAGACCCAACTAGTGACACCTGTATCCAATGAATGCATACAAAAAAAAACATTGTACAAATAAGACCAGTCTTCTGACTTTCACACAGCACCACTTGAGAGCAGCATGTACAGAACATAATGACGACCTTATCTGGAAACATTGGAGATGTTGCTTTATACTGTGAGTGTAATGTGTTTTTGATTTGATTTATTGCTGTCACATGTACCTAGGTACAGTGAAAAGTTTTGTTTTGCGTGCAGTACAGACAGATCGTACCATACAAGTGCATTAGGGTGATAGAACAGAGCAAGGAATACAATGTTACGGCTGCAGAGAAGGTACACAGAGGGTCAGATCAACATTTAAATTTAAAATTTGAGAGGTCCATTCAGGAGTTGAATAACAGTGGGGATGAAGCTGTTAAGCCTGTTGGCGTGTGCCATAGAGTTGTACAGCACGGAAACAGACACTTCGGTCCAACTCGTCCATGCTGACCAGATATCCTAAATTAATCCAGTCCCATTTGCCAGCATTTGGCCCATATCCCTTTAAACCCTTCTTATTCATATACCCATCCAGATGCCTTTTAAATGTTGTCATTGTACCAATCTCCACCACTTCCTCTGGCAACTCATTCCATACACACACCACCCTCTGCGTGAAAAAGTTGCCCCTCAGGTCCCTTTTAAATCTTTCCCCTCTCACCTTAAATCTATTCCCTCTAGTTTTGAACTCCCCTACCCCAGGGAAAAGACCATTGCTTTTCACCCTCTCCATGCCCCTCATGATTTTATAAACCTCTAGAAGGTCACCCCTCAGCGTTCGAAGCTCCAGTCTATTCAGCCTCTTCTTTAAATTTGTTCACAGGATGAGGGCATCGCTGGCTAGGCAGCATTTATTGCCCAGAGGGCAGTTAAGAGTCAACCACATTGCTGTGGGTCTAGAGTCACACATAAGTCAGACCAGGTGAGGATGGCAGTTTACTTCCCTAAAGGACATTAGTGAACCAGATGGGTTTTTCCCCCAACAATTGACAATGGATTCATGGTCATCACTTGATTCTTAATTCCAGATATTTGTTGAATTCAAATTCCACCAGCTGCTAAAGTGGGATTCGAACCCAGGTCCGCAGAACATTACCGGGGTCTCTGGATTAACAGTCCAGTGATAACACCAGTAGGCCATCGCCTCCCCTCTGCCTAAGCTTTTGTATCTGTTTTGTTCTGTTTATCTGAAAGGCCACTTATGTTTTCTGGTATCAAAGCTTATTTGTGTAAAACTAAAATAAAGTTGGGATCAGTAAAGAGTGAACAGCAGTTCTGAATCTCCTGGACTCTCTAGGGGTACTCAGAAACTCTTCACCTTACAAGAGGTCTCCTTGGCTCTGATCGGACCCTTTGATGGCCTGTTCAGAGAAAGCAGCTTAATTGGCAAATACACACCACACATTTTCTATTGAATTTGAAACAAATTCAGCCTCTTCAGAGCTGATGGGGCTTAAGTGTTGGCAGAAGGTGAACTGCAGGCTAGATGAGAGGGCACTGCCGCTGGCACTGTCACCAACACCTGGCCTCACGTCCAAGTGAACGTGGAATCAGGGATCAGGTTAATGCACCGAGACTAAATATAGGCTATGATGTTGGAAATGCTGGGAGCTATGTTTCGCCTGTGAAAGATTCAGGTCCCATCAGAGTTTTGGACAGATGGAAGCCAGTTCTGGAGGACAAAAGTTTGAGTTTGATTTATTGCACTGAGATACAGTGAAAAGTGTTGTTTTGCGTGTCCTACAGGCAGATCGTATGCAACGGAGTGCATCAGGGTAGCAGAACAGAGTGCAGAATACAGGGTTACAGCCACAGGGAAGGTGCTGAGAGAGGGATCAGCATTAACATTTTTTTTCTGAAGAAGGGTCCAGACCCGAAATGTTAGCTTTCCTGCTCCTCTGATGCTGCCTGGCCTGCTGTGTTCCTCCAGCTCCACACTGTGTTATCTCAGACTCCAGCATTGGCAGTTTTTACAATCTCTCAGCATTAACATTTGAGGGGTCCGTTGAAAAGACTGATAACAGCGGGGAAGAAGCTGTTCTTGAATCTGTACATGTATTCAAACTTTTATATTTTCTGCCCAACGGAGGAGGGTGGAAGAGAGTATAACTGGGGCGGGAGGGGTCTTTGATTATGTTAGCTGCTTTCCTGAGGCAGAGGGAAGTGTGGATGGAGTCAATGAATGGGAGGCTGGTTTAATGGACTGGGCTGTGTTCATGACTCTCTGTAGTTTCTTGTGGTTCTGGGAAGAGCAGTTGCCATACCAAACCTATTCTCTGGGAAGGAGGACAGATTTCCTCCCCAGTATCCACTGCTTCCCCTGTCCCATGTCCCTTCTGTCCCAGGACATGCATCACTCATCCCAAGTCCCCCATTAGTCTCACCTGATGAGGAAACAAAGTGATTTCCAATACCTCAGGTCATGATGGAAACTATTACCTCAGCGTACATAATTCTGGTTTCGAAACTGTGCTGCCCCATCTACAGAAACTTTCACATCACAGCATGATGGGTCAACTGTTCTGTCCACGACCGCAAGAAGTTACTAAGAGTTGTGAACACAGTCCATCACACAAACCAGCCTTCCATCCATTGACTACATTTCCCACTGCCTCAGGATAGCAGCCAACACAATCAAAGACCACTCCCACCCTGGTTAGACTCCCTTCCACCTCTTCCAATGGGCAGAAGTTACAAAAGTTTGAAAATATGCACCAACAGATTCAAGAACAGCTTCTTCCACACTGTTATCAGACTTTTGAACAAACCTCTCATATATTAGAGTTTATCTTTCTCTGCACCTTCTCTGCAGCTGTGACCCTATATTCTGCATTCTGTTCTATTACTGTGATATAATTATGTAAGGGATGATTTGTCCACAAAACAATACTTTTCACTGTATCTTGGTACCTGTGACGATAATAAATCAAATCAAAGCCTTCTCTCCTTGTGGCCCCCTTCTCCCTTGAAGGCACTAAGTCACAGTGTTTTCTTGCATTTTGTCAAATGGCAAAACCTTTGATCATTGTCTCCGAAGTACATGCGACCAGCCTTCCTCACTGAGTCTAGTAGCATTAACCAGTAGAGGGGTGAGCTTGCTTATTTCAAAGGGGGTGGAGTATAAAAGGAGGGAGCTTTTACTGTAACTATACAATTCACTCATCCAACCACAGTTGGAACACTGTGAACAGTTTTGGTCCCCTTATCTAAGCAGGAGGCAGTCATAGAGTCACACAGCACGGAAACAGACCCTTTGGTCCAACCAGTCCATGCTGAACATAATCCCAAACTAAACTAGTCCCACCTGCCTGCTCCTGGCCCATATCCCTCCAAACCTTTCCTATTCATGTATTTACGCAAATGTCTTTGAAATGTTGCAATTGTACCCAAATCCACCAGTTCCTCAGGAAACTCAATCCACATGCGAACCACCCTCTGTGTAAAAATATTTGCCCCTCATGTCTTTTTTAAATCTCTCTCCTCTCACTTTAAAAATGTGCCCCTGGGTCTTGAAATCCCCCATCCTAGAGAAAAGACACCTACCTTTAACTCTATCTATACCCTTTATTATTTTACAAACTTCTATAAGGTCACCTCTTAACCGCCTATGCTCCAGTGGAAAAGTCCCAGCCTATCCAAGCTTTCTTTATAACTCAAACCTTCCATACCTAGCAACATCCTGGTAAATCTCTTCTGAACTCTTTCCAGCTTGATAATATCCTTCCTATAACTGGGTGACCAGAACTGGACCCAGTATTCCAGAAGCGGCCTCACCAATGTCCTGTACAACCTCAACATGACTTGCCAACTCTTAGATTCAGCCCAGAGAAGGTTCACTCAGCTGACACTGGATATGGAGGGATTGCCCTCTGGAAGAGACTGTGTAGTTTGGGCCTGTATTTGTTGGAATATTGAAAAATGTGAGGTGGCCTTATTGAAGCATCCAAGATTGTCAGGGAACTTGAGAGGGAAGGTTGTTGTTTCCCTCTGTGGGAGATTCTAGGATCAAAGGGGACAATGTCAGAATGAGGGGTTGCCCACTTAAGACAGAGATGAGGAAAAATTTCTTCTCTAAGAGGGTAGTAAATCTGATGAATTCTTTACTACAGAGGGTTGTTGAGGCTGGGCCATTAAGTATATTCAAGGCTGAGGCAGGCAGATCTTCAATCTGA
>NW_025970556.1:11144-11949 GCF_021869965.1 Rhincodon typus | reverse complement strand
AGAGATGTAAGTAAATAGCTGTGTTCTTTAACACAGAAATGATAATGACAGTTGGTGTGTGGATCATGAACCGATGTTAATGAGCCGTACATTTTGGTGCAGTCAATTTCATAATCCAAAATGAGACTACAATGCATAGAGTCAGAGATCATAGAAACCCGACCGTATCGACAGAGGCCATTCGGCCCATTGAAGCTGCACTGGCGCTCGAAGAAAAGCAAAGTTTCTGGAACAGCTCAACAGGTCCGGCAGCATCTGTGAAGAAAACATCAGAGTTAACATTGCGGGTCCGGTGACCCATCCTGAGAACCGCGAAGAGCTTTCTGAAAATCTGCATTTCCCACCGCTGAACAATCTGGTCTGCACATCACTGCACAAGAGGGGCAATTTCCCACGGCCAATTCACCAAACCAGCGGATGATGTTTTAGCTTGATGATCTGTCCCATATCGCTGACACAGCGTTGTGATAAATTCCGCGAAAGGCTGTTTATCTGTTTCGTAGTATTCGATTTGCTGCGTGCATATTCATACAAGTGGTTCCAATGATCGAAAAGGATTAGATTTATCTCATTGAGCAGTAAGAAAGTTGTCGCCAAATGAGTGAGTGTCGGCGAAAACAAATCCGTCCATCCCACTTGTATCAGCTCCTGGGGAGATTGTGAGAGGGCAAAGACGTGACTTCTGCAAGTTTGCAGAAACAGTCCTTATCGCAATGCAAAGCATTTGATAGATTTGTTCCTGATTGAAGTGTTTACTGGAAGCAGGGAGCTGAGCAAGATATTGGGTAAACAGATTCAGTTGTGA
>NW_025970556.1:0-11044 GCF_021869965.1 Rhincodon typus | reverse complement strand
CTTGCAGTGCGAATGAGATTGTATAGCGCAGAGAATTTCGATATGTGTTCCCGATCACTGGAGAGTCCATAACCAGAGATCACAGTTTGAGGATAAGCTGCAATCCGTTTAGGTCTGAGGTGAGGGGCATATCATCACCAGAAAGCAATTAGCCTGAAGAATTTTGTGGTACACAAAACGGTTGAAGCTAAAACATCGATTAGTTTTATAAGAAAGATTTAGTCATGGTTCTTCAGCTTCTAGGTACAAAAGGATCTGCGGTGAAAAGTGAAACAGGGTACTGAGTTGGGTGAACCCTATGATCATATTGAATAGTGGAGCAGGCTGGAAGGACCGCCTGGCCTCTTCCTGCTCCAACGTCTATACAAAGCGACCTCGCACCGAGCCTTGTGAAACAACAAAACAAACAGATTATCAGTGACAAAAACACCCATCAGCAAAAACCCGTTGTTTCTTGCCACAATTTTGTATCTGATTAGTGAGATGCACTGACGCTAATTTCACTCTTCTTTGAGAGAAAAAAGTAAATAGCTGTGTTCTTAAACATAGAAATGATGATGACAGTTGGTGTAATGTGGGTCATGTCACGGAATGAGAATCCCCGTGACAGCGTCAATGTAAAGTTGTCTGTGAGGAATTGTTTTCCAGACTCGAGAACAGTACAGAGGGATTTTCGAAGAAGTCGTATTGAGACCACCTCTCTTCTGAACCGATGTTAATGAGCCGCACGTTTTGGTGCAGACACTTTCAAAATCCAAAATGAGACTACAATGCATAGAGTCAGAGATCAAAAATGACGAGCACCTTCACGACAGGGAATTGAACCCCGGTCTCCCGCGTGATAGGTAGGGATACTAAACATTATACTACTAAGGACCACTCACAGTAGCCACTTGCCTCCTTGAGACCCTTAATTGTGCGCTAGGCAAATAAAACTGCTTTCATCTCCTAATTCTATTTTCCATCGCTTGGCCCATAGCCTTGTATGCCTTAGCATCACAAATTTACCTCTGAATGTTTCTTCAAGTTATTGGGATATCTGCCTCTAGTGGCATTTACAGGCACTGGCTTCCAGATTCCAAACACGCACTGTCTGAAAAAGGTTTTCCGTCCATTTACTCAAACCTTCCTCCATCTTACTTTAAATCCATGGCCCCCTCGTGATTTATTCCTCCATCAAGAGGAAATGTTTCTTTCAGTCTACCCTATCAATATCCCTCCTTATTTTGTACATCTCAATCTTGCCTCCTGTAAATCTCCTCTGCTCTAAGGAAAATAAACCAAGATTGTTCAATCTCTCTTCATAACTGAAACTCTTCAGCCCAGAACATATTCTGGTCAACCTCTTCTGCATCATTTCTCGTGCTATCCTGCTATAATGTGAATTACAGAACTGCACATAATACTCTAGCTAAAGCCGAATGAACAAATGAAGTAAATGACGTAGAAAGTCACAGAAAATAGTCTATTTCATCGAAGTCTCTTTTGATCAATGCTGTACTGTGTCCTTTTCCTGAGACTGATATTCCAGTAATCACTGGTGCATGTCAGGAAAAAGCTGCTCCATGATGTTTGGTCTCACAACCGCAGTATCTCATTGGATCGACTGGTTTGAAGGTCCCGTTGTTAAGTCTGGAGCACGTTCATTCAGCGACAGTTGAAGTAACAGGACAGCCTGAAAGGTGTAAATGTAAAAATGAATGTTAGATTGCGCAGTGACTCAGTGAAGTGAACCGAGGAACGTAAAGGAGGGTTGGTGATTGTGGGAGGGAGAGAAATCTTCAAGAATTGGGCTTGAATTCTGATACATCAAACGCAGATACGCAAAATAGCGAGTGTTTGAGGGAAGAAAATCATCAGCTCGGGGAATATTTTTACGTAAAAATGTTTGATATTTTGCTGCATTTCTGTAGCACCTGTCACAAGGCCTAAAAAAAAGCGACAAACACCCACTGCCGTGACTTGGATTCGAACAAAACCCCGACAGCCACAACATAGAGTAGCAGCGCGACAAAGCAATACATGGTTCACCAAGGCAATGTGTAGAGCGGCAGAAGGTATGTTAAGAGCAGTACCAGTTACACAACAGGAATTCTTGCTGAACAGTGGACTGAAATGCGGGGACTCAGCGTGAGCTGAACTTTTAACTTTGATGCTTCCCAGGTGCAATGGAGATTCCATGATTCAGTATGTTGAACGCTAAGATTGATAGTTCTCTACAAAACATCAAGGACTCAGGGGATAATTCAGGATATTGTTGACATGTATTTTTCAATAGCAATTTAGCTTTACGTCGGTTACCTCATCAGTTGCCACACAAGGAAGTAACCACTCCTGCAGACGATCATATAATCCCAGTTCCTAGGCCCGGGACCAAAGAAACTCAGTGCCCCAGCCGTGAAGATACAACCAGAAATGGGGATGGCACTGAGTGCGCGGACCTACTCTGTGGCTCTAGTTAAAACTGACTCAGAGATAGTAGGAACTGCCGATGCCGGAGAATCTGAGAAAACAAGGTGTAGAGCTGGATGAACACAGCAGGCCAAGCAGCATCAGAGGAGCAGGAAAGCTGATGTTTCGGGCCTAGACCCTTCTTCAGAAATGTGGCTGTCGTGACACAGTCGGCGAGCGCGGGGTCCTTCTATGACGGTATAGAGGGGCGTGAAACACCGAGGCTGTGAGCTCCAACCTCACCCGGAACTGCTTTTATTGACATGAAGCAGGGATTATTGGGGCATCAGGCTGTACAGAGCAATGTTAGTCAGCATGGAATTTGTTAAAAAAGACAAGCTTCTTTTGTTGGATCATGATCTGTCCCGGGAAAATGTTTCAATTATCAATCAAATTGGAGACTACTCCTCTGTCAACCGACAAATTGCCCCCGCCTGTTAAATTCATTGTTTGTATGTTTGTCTGTGTGTCTTTTAAAACAGAATTCCTATTCCATATCCACGACCTTTTCATCAGAACCAGGCAAATTTTCATGTGCTTGTCGCCATAGAGAAAGGATTTTGTGATTTTGGAAGGCAGAAGGGCGAGAACAGGATGATAAAGACAGAATGGCGAATGATAGCCTTCAGATGAATTTAAATGTCAATGTACATGATCAGGGGGATGTTACCATCCACAGACAAACAAAAATTAGGAATGTAACAAAAACAGAAATTTCTGGAGAAATTCATTAAGTCTGACAGCATCTATGGAGCAAAAGCAGAGTTCATGTTTCCGGTTCAGAGACACTTCTTCAGAATTTTTTACAATGAGGAATGTCACTGCTGGATTAGCCTTTACCGAAAGTTCAGAAAAATCATGAGTCTGTCCATCTGAATGAGTTGCTGGACTGCTCAACCCCTTTGTCTGACACTGTGTATGTTCATGATACGTTGCTGTTTGTGTGTGTGTGTGTGTGTGTGTCTGTTTCTGTCTGTCACATTCTGGTTGGCATGACACATTGGAATTGTACAAGCAGGAAGGTGTGCCACCAAGTGTGTTCCTATTCAAAAGCAAGAAGGAAGTTACAATCTATTTCAGTTGTGGGTTGCATGATAGATAATAGCATAGTGGCACAGCGGGAGTATGCTGGGCCCATAACCGAGAGATCATGGATTGAAACCATCCCTGCTATTTACACAACAAACTGATGTTTGTTACCTGAGTAGTAGTGTTTAAGCGAGCTTTGCTCACAACTGTCTCCGCATCAGCTTCTTGCTCCCAGTCAACAATTCGATCTGCAGTAAACCGCATTTATTCCAGCATGGACACACACTGTAAATATTACAAACACACACCAGCTGATACTTTTCCCCTTCACTCAATCCTTTCTTAAATGGAACTAACACTGGCATGATGGTCTGAATGGCCTTCTCCTGTTCTCTGTTACTCTGGGATGATCTGAACAGTGACAGTTATTCTCTACAATGAAGCAATACAGCGGGGAGATAGCAGTGTAGTGGTGATATATCTCCCAGTAATCCCTAGGGAGTGACCATGTCAGCTGCTGGAGTTTACACTCAAATGAATAAAATCTGGAATATAAATCTGATTTCACGAACAAAACCATGACTTTAATTTCCTGAAATCCCAGTCCTTCATGTCCCCTTGGGAGGGAGGTCCTTACCTGGTCTGGCATACAAGTGACTCCAAGCCCACAACAACATGGTTGACCCCAAACTGTCCTCTGACATCAGTTCAAGGTGAATTCAGGATGAACAACAAATGCTGTCCTGACCAGTGCTCCCCACATCCCGTGGGAGAACAAGAAAGAATGAAAACACATTCACAGCAGGCAAGAACAGGCCTTGGTCCTGCGTGGACTTGAATTCACCTGATTGCCCAACCTGGATAGACACAAGAACACCCACACCACAGAGAAACCAGGGAAACGTGGGGACTGAGGGAAGGATTCAGTTACCCACTGAGGTGGAAACTCATTTACTCAGTGACACTGGGGAGATGCTGATCAGAAATGCCATGTGTGGGAACAGATAACTCAGAGAAACAACCTCCGGAGACATCAGCAAATTCACATATGACAGTAGGGGTCAGATTTTTTTGTTAATCCCGACCAGGAATGAACCATGTCTGGATGATTTTCCAGTGGAGTTCTGAGGGTCACTCGACTTGAAATGTTACCTTTGATTTCTCTCCACAGATACTGCCAATTCTGTTCAGTTTTTCCAGCAATTTCTGTTTTTTATTTGTTTCTGCTTTTTCCAGTGAGTTCCATTGTTGTCTGATGTAGATCAATGATTAAAACCGAGTTGTATGGGCCATAATTTAGAAGTTTGCAGACAACACGCAACAATGTGTGATGTAGTGAACAATAAGGAACAAAGCCTGGGACTGCAGGGAGATATCAATCAGGTGGAAAGAAAAGAATGGTGAATGGAATTCAATCCAAAGAGATTCATATTGAATTCAGGAAGAGTGAACAATGGAAGTGGGGATGCTGAGTGGTGTAGAGGTACAAAGACACCTTGGAGTGGACATTCACAAATTCCTGAAGGTGGTTGGACAGGACAATCACATGGTCAAGAGGGTTTTGGGATACTTTCTGTTCTCGACCACAGGCTGGACTATAAGATCAGGAAGTTGATGCTAGAGCTTTAGCTAACACCACTTCAGAGAACAGCTGGAAGACTGAGCACAAGTCTGGTCATTGCGTTAGTCAACATTTTTTTTTAAAAAAATGTTATGATAGAAGATCCAGGGTAGAAACAGGCTTTCTGGCCCGTCAGGTTCACTGCACCACTCAATGAGATCATTATTGATACTGCTCCAAGTCAGGATGGTACGCACCCTGGAGGAGAACTTGCAGATAGTGCTGTTTTGATGCATTCTCTGCTCTTGTCCTTCTGGGTGGTAAGAGCTTGCAGGCTTGGAAAGTGCGGTCAAAGGAGAGTGGGTGAGTAACTGCAGTGCATTTGGTAGATAGTGCACTCTGCTGCCACTGTACCTCAGTAATGAAGGGAGTAAATGCTGAAAGTACTGAATGGGGCACCAGTTAAGTGGACTGCATTGTCTTAGGATGGTGTCAGGTTTCTTGGTGTCATTGGAGCTGCATCCATCCAAGCAAATTGACAAGTGTTCTTAATGACAGACATTCTTAAATGATGCACAGGCTTTGGGGAGTCACGAGTTGAACTAATCACGATAGAATCTTTTCCCTCTGACCTACTTTTGTAGGCACAATATTTAAATATCACACCCAGTTCAGTTTCTCATCACTACTAGCACCCCAGGATGATGATAGTGGACAATTCAGTGAAGATAAAACCATTGAATGTCAACGAGTTATGGTTAGATTTTCATTTCTCAGATTTGGTCATTAATCTTTGGGACTTGGTGCAAATGTTCTGTGTCACGTAGCAGGCTAACTTCAATGTTGTCCAGGGACACTGCATTTAAATATCTACCACTACAGTAGCTGAGTCACAAATGGTGCTAAACGTTGTGCAATCATTGACAAACATATCCACTTCTGACCTTACGACGCAGGGAAGGACATTGATGAAACAGCTGAAGGTGCTTGGGACCAGAAACTGATGCTGAGGAATTTCTGAAGCTGAGATAGCTGGCCTCTAACCAATCACAAGCACCTTCCTCTGTATTCAGTATTATCCAACTTGGGTGAAGTCGGGCAAGGAAGATAGGAGAGTGTACAAGGGGAACATAAAAATATAAAAGGAAAGCAGTGGAGCATTAAAATACAGAACAAGTGGGAGATAAGCTTAGACGAACAGTACAACATAGGGCTCAGAGTCAAATACAACTATGTAATGACAGTTATTTCATCTCAGGCAGTTTAAATGCATATCTATAAGTGAACCGTCAGCAGTTACTAACTAAAAATACTCACTTAAGTACCACTCACAAAGAAAGGCTTGTGTGCTGTGAGCTGATGGTAGGGACAGAGAAACTCTGAAGATAACGTGGAAATAGAAGACGTGTTGAAATGAGAGGACTCAGGACTTTGTAAGGAACTGAACAGCATCCTGTTTTTGTAGTAAATGACTGTTATCTAATTTATTTTATGCCAATGTTATATACAACCATTCTGACGTGAGAACGTCTCAATATGCTGTTTTGAGCTGCAAATAGTAGAGTATCTCCAAGCTGGACTAGGAGACCTTTTCCGCATATATGTGGTACAAGCTCGAATAAATTCACCTTGTTTTGATCTACTCAGGTCTGAAGACGCAATCTTTTCAAAAACCCACAATCAAAGCGAGAATAATATTCTCTGAATCCCATTGACTCTAGTTTTGCTATGATTCCTTGATACAATGCTCTGTCAAATAGAGCCTTCAGATGGCAGGAAAGTCGCACTCTCATTTGGAACTCAGCTGTTTGGTCCATGTTTGCACCAAAAATGTAAGGAGATCAGGAGATGAGTGGCCCTTGCTTAACTCAAACTGAGATCCATCAATGATATTGCAAAGCAAGTGCTGCTTGATGTCATTGTTGTCATCCTGTTTTGACTGCATTTAGGTATCGACAGGCCAGACGATTGACTGAAGGCTTGTCCACACAGACCACGTGTATGGTTTCTCTTCACTGTGAACGATGCTTTTTTCTTCCCTACCTGAGACGTTCAAAGCTCTCGAGAATTGAGTGTTACTGGCAGCTGTTGATCCAATTTTTGACTTGAGCTGCCTGTCTGTAAATCCTTTCCAATTCCCTAGAAAATAAATTTAAAACAGTCAGAAGTGGAATGAAAGCTTCTGGATTGTTAGAAAAACCCACCTGGATCATGAATGTCCTTGAAATGACAGAAGATGAAAAATACAGGACAAAGCAGGCTGCGGGACTGGCTACTGAGCCAGTCATCATTTCTGCAGGGCCAGCAGAGTGGGAGGTTTGAGTGATACCACAACAACGCTGTCTGTATAACAATACAAACCGGACAACTGTCTGACCATAACTTGTGTCAGCCTGTACTTGGATAAATGTAAATGACCTGAGCTTGCTGAAAAGCCTTACTGTAAACAAGTGGGAGTTCATGGGCCACCTTCAGACACACGCGGTCCCTCTTTGCACTGGTGAGACTTGCATTTGGACTACTGTGTTCAGTTCTAGTCACCGTACTTATAGAAAGTTGTTGATACATTGGAAACATTTCAAAGAAGATTTAATGGACTAATACCTAGAATGAGTCGAGTGCCTAATGGGGAAAGGGGAGACGGGCTGGGCCTGGATCCTCTGGAGTCGAGAAAAGAAAGAGGAGACAAAATTGAAATTTGAAAGATATTGAGGGGAGCCGACCACGTGGATGTTGAAAACTTGGTCCCTTTTGTGGGAGAATCTAGAACTGATGGTCATTGTTTAAAGGTAAGGGTGAATCCGTTTGAAATGGTGAGGAACATTTCTTTTCTCTAAGAGGGTTGTGAATCTTTGTAACTGCCTTTGTCAAAAGGCAGTGGTTGCAGATCGTTAAACTTTTTTTTAAGGCAGAAGCAGACAGATTCTTGATGACCGAGATGATGAAAGATATTCAGGGATACGCAGACACAGAGTTGACGTTGAAATCAGATCAGCCCTAATCTTATTGAATCTCAGAGCAGGCTCAAAGGGCCGAGTGGCCGACACTCGTTCCTCATTCATATGCTCGAATGAACCGGAGAACAAAGAAACACAAATCTTGTCTGATTACTGGGGGGTCAGGAGGGTGTTTGAGCTCCTACTTCACCTACTCGGTATATTAGTTCCATTTTATCCCCCCACCCAGCTTCAATTAACATCCTTTTAATTTCCAGGGAATACACCATTTTTGGTGAGACGAGGCATTTTGATAGAAGAAGAGAACATATGAAATAGGATCTAGAGTTGTCCATTATGGCCCTCGAGCCTCAAAAAGGTCAAAGCTCATCCATTTAGGCTTCAATTCCACATTCCCAATTGGCCTTGATAATGTTTTTTCCCTTTATTCCTGTGGGCATTGCTGGCTAATCCATCTCGTTGTCATTGAGAGGGTGGTAGTGATCTGCTTTCATGAACCGCTGTAGTCCATGAGCTGCAAGTGGACCCACAATGCTGTTAGGGAGGGAATTCAGGATTTCGACCCAGCAATACTGAAGGAATAGTGATATATTTCCAAGTAAGGATGGGGAGTGGCTGGGAGGGAATTCACGCCCAACATCCAGTCTCAGAGACCTACAGCACAGAAAAAGCCTCGGCTGACTCTGTCTGATTTTGTCACTATCATCTAAGTAGTCTGTTATCCCACCTTTTATAGTGGACTCGAACATTTTTTCCCACCAACAATGTTATGCAAATTCCATGTTTTCTCTCTGACTTCCTTCTTAAATACTGGGGTTATGTTAGCTACCCTCCAAACCGTCGGAACTCTTTGCGACTGTATAGTATTTTGGAGCATAACCATGAGTGCAGCTGCTCATTCTAAGGCCACTTCCTAAGGTACTCGGAGATGAAAGTTATCAATCTCAAGGGATTTATCTGCCTATTACCTCATTAGTTTTCCCAATTTATACAATTCCACCTTCCAATTAGACCCTGTGATCCCCTTAATTTTGGGACATTATTTGTGTGCCCCTTTTTGAAAATCTAAGATATATTTAATTGGTCTGCCATCACTTTGCACTGCATTATAAATTCCCTGTTTGATTGTAAGGAGACCCGACATTTTTCTTGACTAATCTTGGATTATCAATCTTCAATTAAGAGTTTAATGATGATCATGAAACCGTTGTTGATTGTCAGGAAAAGCCCATCTGGCTCACTAATATCCTTTAGGGAAAGAAACTGTCATCCTTAGCCGGTCTGGCGTATATGTGACTCCACCCCCACTGCAATGCAGTTAACTCTGGGCAATCAGGGATGTGCAATAAATTCTGACCTCGTTAGCAATGTCCACATCCTGTGAATGTCCATTTAAAAAACGCCGTTGGTTTTATGGTCCCTGCAAGAGTACTCTCAGATTTTACTTTCTCCCTCTAATTAAATCCCTTTGTCTCCCTTTGCTGAAATCTAAACTGTTCCCAATCCTTAGGTCTGTTGTTTTATTTATCCACTTTGTGTGCTGCTTCCTTAAATTTAATACCCATTCATTTCTCTTTCTCTGCCATGGTTTGACCATGTTTCGATTTTATTTTTATGCCACAGCTTGTCCACGTCCTCTTTCAATGTTTGCCATTACCCATCTCCCATCATCCATTTAAATTGTGATCCACAATTTATCACAACTGGCTCACGCCTCATACCATTCTAACTTCTTTAATTACAGGACTCTAGTCTCAAAAACAACGACATCACTCTCCATCTTCATGTTGAATTCTATCCTGTCGTGGTCACTCTTCCTTCACGGCCCATGCTCAACTGGATTGTCAATTATTCCTTTCTCACTACCCAATATTCATCTGCTTTTTCAACATAAAATTGTACCATATATACGCTAAGAATTCCTCCTCTATCTTATTGCTCCTGATGCTATCTGCTCAAATTTATATGTAGGTTGAAGTCACCCATAACTTTATGCCTTATATCTCTAAATTCCATTCTAATGCCTTCCCCAATATTACTGCAGCTTGGGGTCTACATACAACACTAATATCATTTTCTCTCCATTGGCGTTTCAGCTCAACCCATAGAGATTCTACTTCACCACACCCTATATCCTGGCTCACATCATATTACTTTCCTGTCTTAGTCAGCAGTTCTAGCCTAATCCTATTCCATTTCGCCTGCCCAACCTATCCTCCTTAGACAACCCACTTATTCCAGGGTTCAATCTCGTAAACCTTTTCTGAACCACTTCGAATAAGCGTACAGACGACCAAAACTTGCACGAGGTATTTGAGATTTGGTCTCTTCCCTTCCCTGTACAAATGAAGCAGAACATCTGTACATTGATGTTTAATTCCTGTGATAATAAAGCATACAGCCTATTGGCTTTCTGGATTAGACCGAGATCTTAGTCAATTGGGTTAATGGGCTAAAGAATGGCAGATTGAACTTTATTTGAATAAATGCTGTTTTATCCAAAATGGAATACTTCACATGGGCAGGACTTAGACAATTAATAGTAGGGTGCTGGGGACCATTACAGAAGGGAACCTAGGATTTCAGGTACATTATTCTTTGAAATTTGTTTCACAGGTGGACAGGGTGGTTCAGAAGGCATTCAGCACACTTGTCTTCATTGCTCAGGTCTTTGAATACGGGAGTTAGGACGTCATGTTGGAGGTTGTAAAGGATGTTGGTGAGGACTCTCCTGGAATACTGTGTGCCATTCTGGTAGTCCCGTCATCGGAAGGATATTATTAAACTGGAGTGGGTTCAAAAAAAAAAAAACAGGATATTACTGGGTAAGAAGGGTTTGAGTTGTAAAAATAGGCTGGATAGGCTGGGACTTCATTCACCGGAAGATAGGAGGTTGAGGCGTAACCTGAAAGAGGTTTATAAAAGCACGAGAGGCTTAGATAAGGTGAATAGCAAAGGTCTTATCCATCTGAGGGATGAGTTCAAAACTAGGGGGCATAATTTTTACAGTGAGAGAAGAAAGATTTAAAAAATGACATGAGGGGTA
>NW_025970555.1:0-11950 GCF_021869965.1 Rhincodon typus | reverse complement strand
GAAGGGTCTAGGCCCGAAACGTCAGCCTTCCTGCTCCTATGAAGCTGCTTGGCCTGCTGTGTTCATCCAGCTCTACACCTTGTTATCCATTGCACAGTACTGAGAAAGCACCCTGTTCACAGAACACCAGAGAAAAATTATTTTCCTAACACCTCAATGGACTTAAGGCAAATGTGACTTTAACTGTCAGACAGGAAATACAGAAATTCTTCCTGGAATTATTATGCACCTGAGTTCAAAATTAGTCAACTTCAAATAACCTCTTCAGGGCTTAATCCCAGCACTTGTTGGGTGGCACAGTGGCTCAGTGGTTAGCACTGCTACCTCAAAGTGCCAGGGACTCTAGTTTGATTCCAGTTCACATGACTATCTGTGTGGAGCTTGCATGCTGTCCCTGTGTTTGTGTGGCTTTCCTCCAGTACTCTGGTTTCTGCCGCAGTCTGAAGATGTGCAGGTTAGGTAGATTGGCCATGCTAAATTGCCCCATAGTGTCCATAGTTGTGTGAGTTAGGTAAATTAGCCATGGGAAATGCAGGATTATAGGGTAGGGATGTGGGTCTGAGTGGGATGCTCTTTGGCGGAGCAGTGTGCACTCAAAGGGCTGAATAGCCTACTTCCACACTTTGAGAATCTGTGATCTGGGATAATTGCTAACTCCTTACTTTAAGATTTTTTTTTATAAATTCTCCCCTTCTCTGAAGCACTTCTATATACAGAGATCTCCATCCAGGTACTTCCCAGAACTTCCAAAACAAACTAAAGCTAAAAAAGTGTCTTCCCCCTACATTACAGGTGTTTCCCCATTACTAAATCTTAAAACATAATAATGTAAGCAAAATGCCTTTAATACTGCCAAAGTAGCTCTCTCGAACTGTTTTAAAAGAAATCACCACAGCATCGGAAGTACTTAAAAGTTAATTCTTGTGTTCAGAAACACAGCAAATCAATGTATTATTCACCCCAAAATTGAAACCCAAACAGAAACTAAATGAAACAAAACTGTGTTTGTATAAATCAGTTTACATCACGTCCTCTTGAGATGATCAGTATTTCCTCAACATCTAACTTGTCAGGAAGGAGATTTCCTCCCATGTTTGTTATTTGAGTTTAATTCTTGCCCTTACACTTTTGACTAACGTGCAAACTGGTGCAAAGTGTTTGAAAGCATCTTTTACATTGATGGAAGTGTCCAAAGATGGAGCTACATGTTACTGTTATCTGTGATTCAGAAGGCAGGGTTCAGTTTCCATTCAAAACTCTTGAGCTTTTAACTTGGATTGCTTTTTCAGGTATGCTGAAGGAGCAAATGTTTACCAGACTGATTCCTGGGATGGCAGGGCTGACATATATGAAGTCAAACTCTGATCAATTCGAATTATATTCACCGGAGTTTTGAAGAATTAGGGGGGATTTCGTAGAAACTGATAAAATTCTAACAATATTAGACAGGATAAATACAGGCAAGATGTTGCCGATGTTTGTGGAGTCCGAAACAAGGGGTCACAGTTGAAGGGTACTGGGTAGGTCTTTTCAGACTGAGATGAGGAGAAATTTCTTCACCCAGAGAGTGATGGACCTGTAGAATTCTCTGCCACAGAAAGCACTTGTGGCCAAAATATTGAATGTTTTCAAGAAGGAGTTAGATATAGCTCTTAGGTCTAAGGGCAATCAAAGGATATGGAGAAAAAGTGGAAACAGGGCACTGAGTTGGATGATTGGCCATGATATATCAAAAGGTGGAGGTGGCTTGAAGGGCTGACTAGTCTATTCCTATTTTCTACGTTTCTGTGGGTACTGCACTGTTGTAATGACAGCCATTATGATGTGTTGAACCCAAGTGCCTCATGCTGTCTGAGATGAAAGATCTGTTGCCATTCAGAATTTTCAAGAATGTCAGAAGAATTCCTGATGAGTGCAAGACTCAGAGTCTCAGCAAAATAAGTCTTTCTTTCATCAGAAATGCTCAACTTTTGAATTGTCAAACAGTTAGATGGTATAAAGCTCCTATCAATACAATACAGGGAGCATTGCAATGTGGCCGTGAATGATGTGGAGAGTAGTTGCAGGGGCTGACGCTGTAAAATTCTGAGCCATCAAGTCTCCTTGCCTTCTGTACTTCCCCACCATCTTTGGAACAATAAGCATTTTGAAATTGTGTACCTTTTCCTACATCCACTGGTGTGTGGTGAACCATGGAGCGTTTTTCATTAGCATCGCATTCTGATGAAACAAGAAAGGTAACTTTGCTCTACTTTTGAGAGCAGACAAGGGAGAGATTTATGTTCCTGTCTGTTTGGGAACACTAACTTGTCACCTCTGAAACATAGGGGGGAAAAAAAAAGTCTCCAGCAGGTTTTCCCAAAGATAATAAGTGCTGCAGTTGCCTGTTGCAAACAGGGTCATGCTGCGAAATCTTTGTCAATCCCCCCGTGTTTATGAAACCCCCCAACCTGGCAATGCTTGTTTTCAAAAGAGAAGCAAATTGCCTCTGATAAGATTCTCTGTCCGTTATGAAATGAGTTTGAAAACTGCTGTCTACATCGTGACTCTTTAATAAACGCACGTTAAATTTCAGGAAATCACAAGTGTGCTCGTCCACCTTTGCTACCAGCTGAGGCAATCAGAAAGATTAGATTCGAACCCCGTTTGAAACTTGCATACATAATCCAGGTTGACAATCCAGTGCAGCGCTAACAGAGTGCTGCACTGTTGGTGGCGCTGTCTTTGACATGAGTTGTAAAGTGAAGCCCATCTGCCGTGTCATGTGGTCATTAAAAAAAAACCCACGATGACGTGAAGAGCAGCAAAGTTCAGCCAACATTAGCGAAAAAGGATTAATTGCTCACTTATCTGTCGCTTATGGGATCTTGTTGTGTGCTTTCTGCATTTACTTGTATCACAGCAGTAACCACTTTTTTGAAAAGTTGGTAATTGGACTGTGAAACACTTTGGAATATCCAGAGGATGCAGAAAGTTCTAAATAAATACACATCCTTTCTTGATACAGGCTTGCCATGGCTTACTTGCCGAAGTAATCAATCAAAATATTCAGTATTCAAGCCTGGAAAATTGCTGGAGGCATTGGATGATTATTTAGACAGAAATGGTGTGTGGGGATATGGGGAAAATGCAGGAGATTGGTCCTGTGTAATAGAACCTGTGCAGACATGATGGGCTGGGTGGCCTCCTTCAGCACTGTAACAATACTGTGATTCAGACAGAGCAGATGCTAGTTTTGACTTCCCATCGAAATTGAGTGAGCTGGCACAGGGATTATAATTGCACTTTGTATCCCAAATGGGATCAACTATAGCATGGAATCAGCCCATGGTCTGGATTGTTAACTACTAACACTTGTTGCAAGACAATTTTTTTTTATTCACTCTCAGGATGAGAGCGTCGCCAGCTAGGCCAGCATTTATTGCCCATCCCTAATTGCCCAGAGGGCATTAAGAGTCAGCCACATTACAGTGGGTCAGGAGCCACATGTAGTCCAAACCAGGTAATGGTGGCAGATTCCCTTGCCTGAAGGTCATGAGTGAACCAGATGGGTTTTTCCGACAATCAACAATGGATTCATGGTCATTGTTAGATTCCTAATTCCAGATATTTTATTGAATCCAGATTTCGCCATCTGCCATGGCAGGATTCAATCCCAGAATGTTACCTGGGTCTCTTGATTAACAGTTCAGCAAAAATACCTCAAGGCCATCACCTTCCCCAAATTTATCGATATTGAGCTACGACAAGTCTGAGCTTGTTGTGGCTGTTTCCCTTCAAGATTGAGGATGGATGACCAATGCAGTGAGTAATGAAGTGGTCAGTGTAAAGTTGGCAGCAGCTTAAGGAAGCAACTCTTTGCAAGCGGCAGATTGAGTCAACCTATTTGCTCCTTTTTCATGAAGTTTCCATACTCCCATGAGGAAGCTGACAATCCCTGAATTTCTGTATGTCGTAGATGTCCCCATCTCTCTTTCGGGACAGATCATGAAAGTTAAACATTCCCATGCATTTGAAGATGGTGTTTTACGATAACAGCACAGGACTTGAAATCCAAAGCTCCCAGGATACTGTTCTAGAAGTGCAAGTTCAAATATCACCGTGGCAGCTGGACAAATTTAAATTCTAATTTATAGAACAAAAATCAGGAATTTAAAAGTTGTCTGTTAGTCGTGGTGACTGTGATTACTGTGAGAAAACCTATCTGGTTCATGTTATACTGGGAAGGGAAACTCTGTCCTTTTCTGAAGAAGAGTCCAGACCTGAAACATCAGCTTTCCTGTTGCTTGGCCTGCTGTGTTCCTCCAACTCTACACTTTGTTATCTCAGACTCCAGCATCGGCAGTTCCTATGATCTCTGCCCTTACACTGTTTGGCTTGCATCTGAGTCCAGAGCCACAACAATGGTGTTGATACTTGACTGTCTTCTGAAATGAGCAAGAAAGCCACTCAGTCAAGGGCAATTAAGGATAGAATGCATTCTTCACAGTGATGGGGAGGCAATGGTTTAGTGGTATTATCACTGAACTGTTAATCAAGAGATCCAGATAATGTTCTGGGGACCTGAGTTCAAAACCCACCACAGCAGATGGTGGAATTTGAATTCAATAAAAATATCTGGAATTAAGAATCTAATGATGACTGTGAATCTATTGTCGATTGTTGGAAAAACCCACCTGGTTCACTAATGTCCTTTTAGGGAAGGAGACTGCCATCCTTACCTGGTCTGACCTACATGTGACTCCAGACCCACAGCATTGTGATTGACTCTGAACTGCCCTCTGGGCAATTAGGGATGGGCAATAAATGCCGCCTAGCCAGCGATGCCCACATCCCGTGAATGAATAAAGGAAAATAAAAGCATTGTCCACATCCTATGAAAAAACAAAAAAAGTGTAGAATGGAAATTCTACAAGTTCTGTAAATAAAACATGGAACGGTGCAGCTCAGGAACAGGACCTTTTGGCCCACAATGTCTGTGCCCACCATGATGCCATTCTAAACTAATCCCATCTGCCTGCACATGGTCCGTATCCCTCCATTCCCTGCTTGTTCATGTGTCTGTCCAAATGCGTCTTGAAGATTGCTCTGGTATCTGCTTCTGCCACCTCCCCAGGCATTTTAAAAAAAACTTTCCTCCCACATCTCCCTTAAGCTTACCCCCTCGCATCTTAAACCTATGTCCCCTATTGAACCAGGGAAAGAGACTCCGATTATCCACCCTATCCATGCCTCTTATCATTTGACATACTTCTATCAGGTTGCCCCCTTAATCTCCAACGGTCCAGCGAAAACAATCCAAGTTTGTCCAGTGTCTCCTTATAGCTAATATATTCCAATCCAGGGAACATCCTGGCAAACTGCTTTTGTACCCTTTCCAAAGTCTCTGCATCCTTCCTGTAGTGTGGTGTGCACTTCTGGTCACCACACTAAAATGAAACACTGTTTCTTTTGACACTTTTTATTTGAGAAAGAAATTGCATTTTATATTTGCCAAGGTTATCACAAAGGACTTTACATTTAATTAAATACATTTCAAAAATATGAATGTGTTGTACTGCCATGGCCCTGATTGTAGAAACACAGTGGTAATTTTTCCCGCTATTTCCATAACTATCACAAGTGTATAAATGACCATTCAAATCACTAGGGTAATTAATTTACATAACTTTTACTGCTATCTAGGACAAAGGGAGCTGACACCAGGTGTTTTTTTAAATTAACTCATGATATGGGCGTCGCTGGCTGTTACATCCCTAGTTGCCCTTGAGAAGGTGGTGGTGAGCTGCCTTCTTGAACCACTGCAGTCCACGTGCTGTAGGTTCACCCACACTGCCCTTAGGAAGGAAGGTCCAGGATTTTGACCCACCGACAATGAAGGAACAGTGATATATTTCCAAGTCAAGATGGTGAGTGGCTTGGAGAGGAACTTGAAGGTGGTGGTGTTTCCATGTATCTACTGTCCTTGTCCTTCTAGATGGAAGTGGTTGTTGGTTTGGAGGGTGCTGTCTGAGGATCTTCGGTGAATTTTTGCAATGCATATTGTAGATGTTATGTGAATGAACATTAAAAACTTATATGTGTGAATATAAACACATTTTTATAACAAATTTATTCTAGACTGTCTTCCACAAAAAGCAGTGGATGCTGGAGCGGATGTTAATTTTAAAACTGATATAGATAACTTTTTTGTTAAGCAAAGGTATTAAGGGATATGGACTAAAGGCAGGTATGTGGAGTTAGGCTACAGATCAGCCGTAATCTCGTTGAATGATGGAACAGGCTCAAGGGGCTCAATGGCCTACTCCTGTTGCTATGTTCCCGTAAGTGGTAAAATGGACAATGACTTACCACTATATCCCCTTTAAACCCAAAAAAAATGCATTTATTCATAATATGACAGACAGACAAACAACCATGATCTCAGGGTGGCTCCTTTTTAATATCACCACTGCTTCATTTTCATATGGCATGATCACACCTTTTCAACAACCTTAAAGTAGCGTAAGCAGCTGGAAACTGTTTATACATTTACACTGATATCTGTGAAAATGTGTCAACTTGCACGCATAAATGGTGAAATGCACGTTGCCCCACTTAATGATTTTAGTGCCATGTATCTTCCAAATAATGTCACATAGAAAGATTTGCATCTTGTCCAATTCCTTTTCACACATCAGATGGAGTTTAATTTAGATAAATGTGAGGTGTCACATTTTGGGAAGGCAAATCAGGGCAGGACTTATACACTTGATGGGAGACCCCTGGAGAGTGTTGCTGAACAAAGAGCTCCGGGGTGCATGTGCGTAGTTCTTTGAAAGCAGAATCGCAGGTAGACAGGGTGGTGAAGAATGCATTTGGCATGCTTGCCTTCATTGGTCAGTTCATGGAGTATAGGAGTTTGTATGTTATGTTGCAGTGGTACAGGACAATGGTTAGGGCACTTTTGGAATTCTGCATGCAATTCTGGTCTCCCTGCTTAAGGAAAAATGTTGTTAAACTTGAAAGGGTTCAAAAAATGATTTACAAGGATGTTGAGATAACACAGTGTGGAGCTGGAGGAACACAGCAGACCAGACGGCATCAGAGGAGCAGGAAAGCTGACGTTTCGGGCCAGGACCCTTCTGAAGAAACGTCAGTTTTCCTGCTCCTCTGATGCTGCCTGGCCTGCTGTGTTCATCCAGCTCCACACTATGTTATCTCTGACTCCAGCTTCGGCAGTTCTTATTATCTTTACAAGGATGTTGCTGGCATTGAAACATTTGAGCTACAGGGAGAGGTTGAATAGGCTGGGGCTATTTTCCCTGGAGCGTCAGAGACTGAGGGGTGACATTACAGAGATTTATAAAATTATGTGGGGCATGGATAGGGTGAATAGGCAACGTCTTTTTCCTGTGGCAGGGGAGTCCAAAACTAAAGGGCATAGGTTTAAGGTGAGAAGGGAAAGTTTTTAAAGGCACCTAAGGGTCAACTGTTTTTTCACACCGAGGATGGTGCGTGTATGGAATGAGTTGCCAGAGAAAGTGGTGGGAGCTGGTACAATTACAACATTTAAAAGGCATCTGGATGGATATATGAATATGAAAGGTATAGAGGGAAATGAGCCAAATACTGGCAAATAGGACTAGATTAATTTAGGATATCAGGTCGGCACAAATGAATTAGACCGGAGGGTCTGTTTCTGTGCTGTATAACTCTGAATCTAAACTGTCTCACAGCACTTCGTGTTCAATGAATTACATTTGAAAAGTCATGTGGGTGAATGTGTGACCATTATGTATAACAACTATGGATTCTCACAAACCTGTTAATCTTGAATTATAGTCTTGTCAGTTGGGGCAGGGGTTGAGGGTGGATATTTGCCTGGGAGAAGGGAGAGCAATCTTAGTTTCTTCAGATTGAGCCATGCATTCTTTAACTCTCTCTCCGCCTCAGTTTCAGCAGACGGTTAACAGGCCCATAACATGGTCCTGAAGCCTTGGGTCATATGTTTAAAGCTGTGATATTCAAACTCTCAAGGGTCAAAGGAGCTGGTAAATGGGAAGGCCACCAGCTCTGAGATTCTGACTAAATTACACGCCAAACCAACATGGAAATATGATGCTGCAGTTGCTCCATAACTGGGTTCAACTCCTTGAAATCATTAGAACCAGGAGCAGGAGAGTGCCATTAAAGCCCCTAGAGCCTGCTCCACCATTTAATATGATCATGGCTGATCTCAGCTCGGCCTCAACTCCACTTTCCTGCCCGTTTTCCATAAGCCTTTAACACATCACTAATTAAAAATCTGTCTACCTCCTCCTTAAATTTATTTAGTATCCCACTGTCCACCACAATCTGGGATAGTGAATTCCACAGATTTATGACCCTTTCTCCATATAGCTGTTTTAAATCTGCCACCCCTTATCCTGAAACTCTTACTTCTTGTTCTAGCTTCCCCGATAACGGGAGACATCCTCTGTATGTTTATTTTGCCAATTCCCTTCGGAATCTTTATATATCAATTAGGTCTTCCTCATTCTTCTCAACTAGAATTGAGAGGGTTGGCTTATGAGGAGAGATTGAGTAGACTGGGACTATACTCAATGGAATTTAGGAGAATTACGGGGATCATACAGATTCATAAAATTACGAAGGGGATAGATAAGATAGAAGCAGGGAGGTTGTTTTCACTGACAGGTGGAATTAGAACGAGGGGGCATTGCCTCAACATAAGGGGGAGCAGGTTTAGGACTGAGTTGAGGAGAAGCATTTTCACACGAAGGGTTGTGAGTCTGTGGAATTCCCTGCCCAGTGAAGCAGTTGAGGCTGCCTCATTAAATGTTTTTAAGGCAAAGATAGATTTTCAAACAGTAAAGGAATGGCGGGGGCTCGGGTAAGTGGAGCTGAGTCCACGAAGAGATCAGCCACGTTCTTATAGAATGGCGGAGCAGGTTCAATGGGCCAGATGGCCTACTCCTGCTCCTATTTCTTGAATTTTTATGTTCTAGCAAGTATAAACTGAAACTGCTCAATCTCTCGTCATAAGAAAAGCAACCTAACAGCAGCACAGAAGTATGCTTAGCAAGTAATTCATGGGAATAGCTCGCCACCACCTTCTCCAGGGGCAGTTTGGAATAAATAATAAATACTGACCTTGCCCAAATCTGCAGAATGGTTGCTTACTTTAAAAGAAAGGGTTTTGAAAAAATACTTTTCCAGAAGGGGTTCGAACCCATGTTCTTTAACACTGATTCTGAGCCAGGAGTGATATCAAGTGAGTAAAGTTGCTGTTAGCTATCACGATTGGCTCAGAGATACAACCTGAATTTTCAATTGGTCGGTAAATCAACCTCGGTGTGCATAACCTAGGTTCACAATTTAGTTGATTTAAAAGATTGTGTAATAAGTTCTAATCCTGAAGTACAGTTCTCAATCTGCCGACCTGGTCTGCATTTGTGCCTGTTTGAATTGAGCTGATCACTGTAATGTGTCAATACATTTATTTGTTTCTAACTCTCACCCATGTTAATGTTGTTGCTGTTGCAAGGTGCTGAATATTTTTCAGCACTTCCCCTCTGAACTCCTTATCTGTAATCATTCAGTATAGTGCGTTAAACTGTAGGGCACGACCTGATTAATCAACTTGTACAGATGATGATAATATTGCACCTCTGTCTGTTTGAAACATTCAGTTTCTCAACACAAGTGTTGTTGCTTGTCAAAGGTCAGAGATGTTAATGGACTGCGCTTCATGAACTTTAACAGGCGAGAATTAATCTCTTGGCTTTGCATTTCACACCATAGGTATAAATTATTGAGAGATATAGTCCTGATTTTTATGGAAATGGATACTGTTACATTTGGTTTTAAACAAACAACTGCTTTTCTATGTTAGAACAGAGGCATTTGCTTTTCTCTGAGAGACAGCAAGAACATTGAGCAGGCTGTACTGTGATTCGCCTTATTTTACGCTGTTTACATCCTTCATTGCTGCGGCCTACAATTCTGCAAAATGGGACACTTGAACCACTTCTCACAAGTGACAAGTCATGTTCGGAAATTTGATCTCAGTGTCCTCTGAGATTGGGATACTAGCAGGCGTGCAGGGCGTCATTGTTACAGTCACCTGCTAGGGCTGGTGCGTACATGTCCACAGATTCCTGAACGTGGCAACACCAGTGGATAAAGTGGTCAAGAAAAGGCATGCTGCACACTCGCCTTCATCGGCCAGGGTATTAAATATAAAAGTTGGCAAGTTATGTCACAGCCGTATAAATGTTTAGCTACCAATTTGGAATATTGCATGCATTCCAGAAGGATGTGGATGCTTTGGAGAGGGTACAGAGAAGGTTTACCAGCATGTTGCCAGGCCTAGAGGGTTTTAGGTACGTGGAGAGGTTGGATGAACTCTGATTGTTTTCACTGGAAAGGTGGTGGCTGAGGAGCGACCTGATAGAGGTTCTACAAAATTGAGAGGCATGGATAGGGTGGAAAGTCGGAGGCTTTTTCTCAAGGTGGAAAGCTCAACTACAAGAGGGCACAGGTTCAGGGTGAGAGATGGGAAGTTCAGGAAAGAAGTGAAAGTAAAAGTTTTTCCACACAGAGGGTGTTGGGTGACTGGAATGCACTGCCAATAGAGGCAACGTTTAAGGCATATCTTGATAAACACATGAAGGTGAGGTGAACAGGGGGATAGAAACCACGCATGGGCAATATGTAGCAGGTCAATGTAAGGAATAGGAAGCAGCACAGACTTGTTGGGCCAAAGGGCCTGTTCCTGCGCTGTGCTGTGCTGTACTGTATTGTATATTTTGAGCTGCTTTGTTTATTCCTCCTGTCTGAAAACATAACCTTTGACTGGCCAAGAGTGGACACACGTAGTACCTTGCTGAGACTGTGTGCGCGGTGTGGGGGGCGCATGGGGATAACAATGGATCCATTGGGACCATTGTGCACCGAAGGGCTGGAATCCTTGAACTTCCCCTGATGAAGGAGCAGCGCTCTGAAAGCTTCTGATTTTAAATAAACCTGTTGGACTATAACCTGGTGTCATGTGACTTCTGACATTGTCCACCCCCAGTCCAACACTGGAATCTCCACCTCATATGTACATACATGTAGGGGAATCTCAGAGGGAGGTTAGAGCTTTAACCTGTAGAGTTATGTGATGTCATGAGTAGTTCTTGTTAAATGCAAAAAACTGGTCCTGTTAACCTGTAAACTGTGGACTTTGATAAATATTTTGAACTTTTGTGATGACTGGAGGAATAGAGAGGTGTGATTTTCCAGCACAGTGAGGCATTACCTGTCTCACCAACGTTCGTACAATTGAAGCAAGACTTTTTTGCCCCTCGAGTCCATTACTGAACTCGATGTAACTCTGAGCAGCTGGGAGAATTACTCCTTCGGGAAGCCTCACTGAATTTTGAGAAGGAGCTCCTTTTCAGAGACTGTTATCAGTGGGCTTCTTAAGACACTTCATTCTTTTTTGCTGATTGCATGTAGTATGTTTAGGAAAGTGACCTGCCAGATTTGTGCATTTTTTAAAGCATGTTTTCATTTAGTATATTGTTAAAAAAAAAGTTCTTGTCTCCAATGTGTTGCTGTGTTTACATTGCTACATTTCAGTACAAGGCTGTTGTGCAAACTCTTGATGAGGCTGAACCCCCGAAGCCCTGGTCGGGGAATGTGACAATGCTTAGGAGGAAAACACTCTTGCCCCACTACCTGCCTTGCACCTCCCTATCCCCACTCTCCCGAAATTTGGATAAAGTGGTCAAGAAAAGGCATCCTGCACACTCGCCTTCATCGGCCAGAGTACTAAATATAAAAATTGGCTCAGAGATAGTAGGAACTGCAGATGCTGGAAAATCTGAGATAACAAGGTGTAGAGCTAGATGAACACAGCAGGCCAAGCAGCATCATAGGAGCAGGAAGGCGGACGTTTCGGGCCTAGACCCTTCATCAG
>NW_025970554.1:0-11951 GCF_021869965.1 Rhincodon typus | reverse complement strand
CCCACAGTCTCTCACACCTCCACCCACAGTCACTCACACCTACACCCTCACTCACACCTACACCCACACTCACTCACACCTACACCCACACTCACACCTACACCCACAGTCACTCACACCTACACCCACAGTCACTCACACCTACACCCACACTCACACCTACACCCACAGTTACTCACACCTACACCCACACTCACACCTACACCCACAGTCACTCACAACTACACCCTCACTCACACCTACACCCACACTCACTCACACCTACACCCTCGCTCACACCTACACCCACAGTCACTCACACCTACACCCACGCTCACACCTACACCCACACTCACTCACACCCACATCCACAGTCACTCACACCTACGCCCATGAGATGAGTAAGGGGAAGAGTTGGAGAGACTCAGCACGGAGGAGAGTGGAACAGCGAGAGTGCGAGGGACACCAGGACTTGGATTGAGGGGGAGAGAGGGAAGCATGAAACTAAACCTGGAAAAGTTGTTCCTGCTGTATAATGAGAAATGTTTCTACTGAGAGGCAAATGTGGAGCTAAGTGATGGAGATGAAGGATTCTCCTGAAATGGCCTGGCAGAAAGGGAGAGGAAAGGGCGTGATTCAGGACTAATGAACCAAGGGATGTTTAGCCACAAACACCTGTGATGTAGGCATTAGAACATCTTTTTTAAAAGGAATTGGATACATATTTGAAAGGGAGGGATATAAAAGGAGGAGAAAAGGGGACCAGCACCAGGCAGCTAAATGGTCTCTTTGTGTGCTGTGAATTTCCATAACATTTGAAAGCATACGAACATCAAGCCACTGAAACAGAAAAGTTATGGCACAGTCGATGGCTGTTTGGCCGAACATGTCTGTGCCAGCCTAAAGAGAGCTCTCCAGCCTAACTCCTTTTTCCAGCTCTTTGACCCTAACTCTCAGGGTTATAACACCTCAGTATTTACCCGAAACGTCAGCCTCTCTGCTCCTATGATGCTGCTTGGCCTGCTGTGTTCATCCAGCCCTGCACCTTGTTGTCTCGGATTCTCCAGCATCTGCAGTTCCTACTATCTCTAGTATTTTTGAGGTGTTGACTTTTCTGCTGTTTCCAGTAAGTTTCAGCTACTATGTCCCTCTGATCAAAAACATATCGTCTCAACTCCCTGCTCAATTCTTCCACCAATTACTTCATGCCCCCTGGTTATAGACATCTCTACTTGGCTCTTTCTAACCACTCTCTCTTGGCCCTTCAATTTTGTACTCATTATTGAAAACTCTGTCAACCTCCTCTGGAAAACAACCAGAGCAATCAATTAGAATTGTAGTATTTCTCAGCATGGAAAGGGGCCCTTTCACCTGTCATGTCTGCCTGGTTGTCAAACATCTAGACCCTTTTTCCAGCACCTGGCTCATAGCCTATAGGCTATAATACTTCAAGTGATCATCTAAATACTTGTGAAACAATGTGAGGTTTCCTCCTCCTGTATTCTTCCCTAATAACTAACCTTCTCCATTCCAGGCCGACATGTGACTCCAGATAGACATCAAGGTAAGTGACCCTGAACTGCCCTCTGAACGGGTTTAACAAGCTACTCAGCTGTATCAAACCTTGACAGTAAGGTCAAATAGGACCAAAACTACTGGATGGACAGGGTAGCATTGAGCTGGGTGCTGGAAAACCAATGGCATATCATGCCTAGTTGACTCTGCAAAATCTTCTTCAATAATATCTGGGGACTTGTGTCCAAGTTGCAGGATCTGTACACACCTTTGGGAGCTTTGACTGTGTTAATGATGTTATATGGATACAGGTTGTGGTTGTACCATCTCAGTACAACACAATACAGGCAGTTTCACGGTCCTGTTCTTGCTGTATTTTGATTTCAATCGAACAATAACAACTCATGGGTTGTTATCTCTGTAACATTAATTATCAGGTGACAACAAGTCTCACCAAAAATCTGGAGACAGTTTTCAACATGCTGTAGTAATTTGATAAGATTCTGGCCCTTTAAATGTAACGTATAACACAGAAACGTGTCTTCAGCCTGACAGGTCTATTCTGGTACATATACCTTGGTGTGCCTTGGAAGTATCTGTGCTACTGTCCTCAAACACTCCCTGCAGGAGTAGATCCACATTCTAATCACTCTCTTGTGTAAAGAGATTTCTCCTGATTTCCTTAAAGAATTGATTAGTAACTCTCACATGTTGACAGCCCTTAGTTTCAGTCTCACACATAAGGAAACATCTCCGCGTGTATCCCTATCAAACCCTGTCATAGAAGTTAATGGTCTCTATCATTTCACATCTTAGCCTGCTCTTTTCAAGAAATTGTTGTGACCTCTCAATTCTGGTTATCATTCTTGTGAATGTCTGTGCATTCTCCACCGTTCCTGTGAGCTTTCTGCAGTGCGGAGTCTAGTAAGTGCCACAGTTTTCAGAGTTCAGTGTAACCCAGCTCTGGTACAAGATTCACACCATGTATATGTTTTGTGGGAGTAGCTGCTTAACTGGTCTTCACTGGGACCAATCAGACTCTCAACCAAACAATGGCGGACGACCTGGGTTTGGGAACGAGGTGGAGAGAGAGAGAGATTTTAAAGGCTAAGAACTCACAAAGACCAAGATTCTTACTAATGTATTTTATTGTTGTTTTGCAATTTCTTGTAAAATAGAAATAATTTTTCATCCTCAGTTTACACATGGTTAACACAGTTTTGTAGATGAATGAATTCCATTCTTTTCAGATAAAAGTATTTTGCTTTTAAAAATAGTAACATGGTATCAGGAAGGGGAAACCCTTCGACCCTCTAGCCCACCTATCCACAGTCTTCCATGGCTTGTTCCTAATGACCTTAAACACTATTTGTCATCCAGAACCTATCTGATTTCTGTTGGAAATCCATGGATACGCTCTATTCTCACTCACAGCAGGATGCATTTCCACATACTTACAACATTTATTGCAGAATCTGTTTTGAAAGTTACTGCTGAATCTATTTTGGTCTCTCTTTCAGGCAGCTTATTCCATATCATACCTCATTCCTTAAGACGAAAAATCTTCTTTTTACATCTAATTCTATGGTTATTAAACTCAGGTCTTCAAGATACCAATCCTCCTGTGGAAAAATGGCTTCTCCTGTTTCATTCCCTCAAGACACCCCATCCCCAGCCCTCATATGTATGAGCACCTCTTAAAAATTCCCCTGGCTGAACAGAATGATCCCAGCTTCTCCAGTCTGGAAGCATCAGGAACTGGAGATATCTGCACCTTCATCAGACTTATTGTGTTTACAAGCAAGGTTCTTGTCTTGATAGGAACAGAACTTAAGGAGATTTCCATCCCTTTAAGCCCCTCCTCTCCCGTGTAACTTCTCATTGTCTTTTTTGGATGCGGAATGGGACATTCCCACATCCAGATGTGTCTAATATCTAACAGAAGGCAAATTGTCTGGGAATAGCTGTGGTGCCAACTCTCCAAGATTGGCAGGAGTCACCTTTAATCTCCAGGACACGGAACGGGAAATCCAAAGAAAAGTCATAGGAGCCTTGAAGAAATGATGCAATTTCCCCCTTTTTTAATGCACACTTTTATTAGGTATAAAAATGTTGTGGTTGGGTGAACCGTCGGTGCTGTATTATACATCCAGGGAATGGGCAGTCTGCTGTTTTACTGACTGGCTATGGATAGGTGGCATAGGTTGGGCACAAGAGGTGATGGCTGGCAGGAGAGAGGGGGCAGGCTTGTGGGCAGCCACAAGTCTGATGATGGAATCTCTTGGTCTGACTCAGAAAAGGTGAGCCCGGGGTGGGGTGGGGGTTGGGGGGTCGGGTTGTGGTGGTGGGGGGGGGGGGGCGGGTTGGGGGAGGGGGGGGGGTGGGGGATTGGTGGTGGCCGGTGATTGGGGTTGTGCCAGTGACGACCATGCACTTATTGATGTTTTGTTTAATACCTGAACATCATGCTTCACCTCCAGCCACTGTTAAGACTGTTTTTTAAAAAAAATACAAACACACATTCATTAAATTAGATTATGTTGAACAAAAACATGCAAGTTCCACTTAAAACTGCTTTCTCTTGGCATCTGTCGATAGAAAAATGCAAAGAGGCTGCAGACTGCCAGGTAGCTGATGTTGAAATCTGATCGTCCTGGTAGTGTTGGACTTGGTGTTGGACATCGATATTTGATTTCGCGAGGCATCACGCTTTAGTTAAGCAATAGAAAGATCATTGCAATCAATGGGTCACCACAGGACAGTGGTTAGATTGCCTGAGGCTCAGGGGGGTAACCCTCTCTCTCTCTCTCTAAATCAGAAGATCAGGAGTTGATGCCCACCCAATACCAAATACCTGTTCCCCACCCCCTTGACATGTTGATTAAACCTATGTCAGTTCTCCTACGGAAAAATGGCTTCTCTTGTTTAACCCTCTCAAGACCACATTCCTCCACCAACCCTCACACTTATGAACACCTCTTAAAAATTCCCCTGGCTGAACAAGAGCGATCCCAAGAGTTGGAGAGGCATCATGAGGGGGAGGAGGTGAAATAGAGAAGGTGTGGGGTGCTCTACATCACCAATGTGGGAGAAAGAGGCTGACAGGAGATAGGAGCAGAGAGGGGCCAAAGGTTGGGGACTGGTTGTGGGCCACGGTATCCTGCACTCCCAACACCCCCACCCCTCCCAAGCTTCAGTAAACAACAGTTGAAAGAAATAGTGGCTGTTTAATCTGTAAGAGCCATTTACTGCATGGTGTAAGAGGGCAGAGCGTGAGTAGACCCTAGGTTGCATATTGAAATATCATATCAGGAAGTGGGTACCCTGTATGGTGGGTGAGAACACCTCCCCAAGTGCTCAAAATCACTCCTGCCAACCTCACTGTCAGAGATCAAAGGTCCTGATGCCTTTACACGGTGTTAACTGACCCCACTGCATGCACATTACTGATCCTGCCTAGACATCCTTTACTTATAGCAACCTTAAGCTTCAAATCCACGAGCAGTCACCACAGAGGAAGGAAAGCTCTCTGAAGGAATGCTGACCCTAGCCCTTATAATGGAGTTGGCAATCCTGGGGCATGAGAATGAAGAGTTTAAACTGGTGGACTACATGGGCCAGTGTCCAGATGTTGGGAATACTAATCAAAATATCCCGGATCCCAGAGAGGAGAACCCAGGCAGACAACAGTAGGTATCGTCGGCTCTTTGCAAAATCTACCTGAACCTTTATCATAGAAACCAGAGACTGCAGCACCTAGTGACCAACAGAAAATTAGCCACCTATCTTACCCACTAACCACCACCCCCCCACCCGCCACCAACCCACACTAGAGCCAGGCATTCTCCAGTGTGTAAAGAATTAGCAATTAGGGAACGGGTGGGCACTGTATCCCCTGGGAGTGGCCAGTTGGGCTGGGTGTAAGAGGGGAAAGTCAGTCCACCATACTCACCCCATCCTGAGGTCAGTTCACCCTCCCTTAACCACCCCTGATCCCAAACACCCCCGTCTGGATGCCTGGGCAGTAACAAAACAAAATCAGAAGTTGGGCTGCTTTGCCTCATCCTTCCCCTTCAGTGGTGTCCATTAACCCTCCCCTTTCCAGTGACCAATGAGCCTGTGACTGGGTCCCGAGAAATGCAAGCGACCAGACATGACCAACACGTTACAATCATCCTACCAGACAGACCCGCATATGGAACATGAGTTCACTGTGTGTGTCACCAACTGCCTTTCATCATCAAGAGTTTTGTTGTAATCTCCTGTAATTTCCAAGCCGCTGACTAGAATGAATGTGCAAACGTCGCAGTGGACGTCCGTGAGCCCTTGTTTCGGCTCTGTCCCGCAAAGCCAGCCTCTCCCTGCTCCTCGACAGCCTCTTCCTTCTTCCTGACCTTGAAGCGGGACAGGAAGTCCATGGCCATTTGGTCCCATTCCTCAGGCAGCAGCAGCAGGAGGAAGCCCAGGCAGATGATCAGGACAGCGATTACCCGCACACTGTTGAACACAATGTCACTGCAGTAGGCATCAGCCACTATTGGGCAGGGGGTAAGGGTTACAGAACCAACAGGCAGCATTAACAAGCTGGCAGACAGACACTGCATTCACCCCCTCCCCCGACTCCCTTCCACCGCTCCCCAGTCTACCCACCTGTGGGGGCACTGTTGGACCTTCACCTTGATCTGCTTGGATACAACTGAGTGGCTGCTCCTAAATTCAGGGGCAAGAGATGAGTGAGAGACTGGAGTCACCTATAAGCCCAGGTTGGGCAATGGTGCCAGGTTTCCTTCCGTCTGAAGCAGAATAAAGACCAGACAGCTCCTTCTCCAGAGCCATGAGCCGGGGGTTTACCAAAACCAAGGTTGTAGCTGACACTGCCTTCTGCACAGCACCACCTAGAGCCACCCAAAGACTAGCCACGATGCCCTTATTTAGAGGGGTAGGGTGGCAGTGAGGACAAACTGCTCACAGGCTGTGCAGTCTCCAAGTCGCGTCAGAGGTTGGGAATACTTCACCCAGCACCAGGGTGGATCAGGTACTAATCCACAGAACCTGAGCCCAGAATATCCTCATAGCAGCTGGGACTGAGAGTCTCTCACCCTTAGTAAGGTGAAGAGAAATTTCATGTAGTCCATACACCTGAGAATGTGGAAGTAGATGGGCTGAGCCTGACCTGGACCCTGACCAAGACCCTGATGGAGTAGTGAGTCTGTCAGTGATAGTCCCAGATGTAAGGCACTGTAAGGCTGACCTTAACATTGAGCTGCATGCCACCTATTGATATCATTTTCAGCTTCTGTTGTAAATAACAATTGGAAAACAAATGGACAAAAACAAATCATTAGATTCAAAACTCTTTTCCCCATTAACTTTGCTGCCCCAAATGACTGCCAGGTTTCCTCCATCCTTTGTTCAGAACAGTTTGCAATTTAAAGGTAATAAGTTCCATTTCTACAGCATATTTTACAACTTTGGATTGTCCCAAAGCACCTTACAGCCAATGAAGTACTTCTTGAAAGTGTTGTCATGGTTGCCATGTAGGAAATGGAGCAACCAGTTTGCTCATAGCCAGCTCCCACGTACAGCAATGTGATAATGACCACATACTTTACTTTGCTTTGTGATTTTGATTGTGGGATAACTGTTAGCCAGGACTCCAGGGTGAACTTCCTCTGCATTTCTGAATTAGTGCCATAGGATCTTTACATCCACCCAAAACAGCAGGTGAGGGCTTGGTTTAATGTCTTACCCAATAAATCTTCCTGACTGCATTGACCTGCCCTCACGTTTGCTCCTTACAAGGATATAAATCCCCACCCACGGGACACGTGTCACACAGTTGAGAATATGGCTGAATCCCAGCAGTAAGCAGCCAGCGTCAAAGAGGTGGATTTGAAGGCAGGTTGCGGGGTGAAGAAGGGTGCAGAGTAGTGAGGAGACACAAGAGTCTGGGGGATACAGGCTGAATTCCTCTGGGGACTAGAATGGATGAAGTTCTTGTGGCAGAAGTTGGAGGGAATTTGGTTGGGGGAGGGGGGGAAAGTGGGTGGTAGGCAGTGATGGTAAAGGAGATTGATGGAGAAAAAACAGCCAGGGCTGGACTCGATGGGTTTGGGTCCAGCAACAGGGTGGTGGGAGGGGGGTAAAGGTTGTCAGTGAGGACTGAGAGAGTCTCTCACCAATGGCTGACATAGGGACGGGTTCCCCCAACTCCTCTAGTGGGACAAGAAAGAACGGGAGACAAATATCTGCTGTTTGGAGAAAGGATAAAAACACCATTTCCAACAAAAACGTCACACCATTTGGATGTTTCTTTTTTGTACCTTCTCATTGTCTAAGTGAAGAGAGACTGAGCTGGTACTGTCCTCCACTCTTAAATGAACAGGCAAATATCTGTTTCTAAGTGTTTTGGCATTCTGATCAAAGGGCCTAAACTGCTCTTGGTTTTGCATCTTGGAATGAGCTGAGAGCAAATACTGGTGTGTGTGTGGCCAATTGTCACTGACCTTAACAGGAAGATGGCAACAGGAGGTTCCTCAGCTCCTCCACCTTGTTCTGCAGCCTGTTAGAAGCTAATAATCATGACATTATGGCAGGGTAATTAGAGAAACCCGAGGTAATCGGGCAAAGTCAACATGGTTTTGTGAAAATCAAATTACATTGAACCAAATTTTTTTGTTCTTTTAAAAAGTGGATAAAGGGGAACCAGTACATGTATTGTACTTAGATTTCAGAAAACAACTGATTAAGTGCTATACCAAAGATAATTGTGGGAAAACTAGCCCATGACGTAGGGGTTAACAAATTGGTAAGGACAGAAGATTGGCTGGCTTAAGCAAACAGAGAGTACGAATAAATGATTCACTTCCTGCTGGCAATTGGCAATGAGTTGTGTGCTATGGGGATCAATGCTGGGACTTCAACTTTTTACAATTTATTTACATGGCATAATGAAGGTATGGTTCCCTAAATTTGTTGACAGCTCAAGGATAGGTGATAAATTAAATCTTGAAGAGGACACAAAGCACTCAAAAGGGATATAGGTTCCTCATTTACTCACCCAAAGATCTGGCAAATGGAGTATAATGCAGAAATATGTGAAACTGTCCATTGTAGCAGGTAAAATAGAAAAGAATATTATTATCTAAATGATGAGACTGTGAGATGCAGAGGGATCTGGGTGTTCTAGCGCATTACATTAACATGAAGGTACAGCAAGTAATTATGAAAGCTAATAGAATATTATAATTTATTGTGAGGTGGAATTGAATAAAATAGTAGGAAGGATATGTGTCAGTTAAACAGCATTGTTGAGACCATATCTGGAGTACCGTGCATAGTACTGGTCACTTTATTTAAGGAGGATGTAAAGGCATTTGAGGTAGTTCAGAGATTTATCAGATTAATACTGGAATGGAGAGGTGGTCTTATAAGAGAAGATTGGACAGGCTCAACTTGTGTCCTTTGAAGTACAGAATTACAGTAAGAGACAATTGATACGTATTAGATCGTGAGGGGTCTTGTGCAGGAGACTGGAACTATGTGTCACTATTTAAAAATAAGGGTTGGGCATTTAAAACAGTGACAATTTCTTTATTCCCCAAAGGGGCATGAGTCATTAGAACTCTTTTCCTGAAAAGGCAGTGGAAACAGAGTCATTGATTTTTGTTTTTAAACAGCAGAGGTGGATAGATTATTGTTAAGCAAGGTGGTGAAAGGGTATTGGGCTATGTGAGAATGTAGAGCAAGCCGATCGGCTATGATCTTATTGAATGACAAAGCGGGCTTGAAGGTCTGAATGACCTACTCTTGCTCCTAACTTGAATGTCTCTACGTGTCCCATTAGATCACAGCTCGTCTGTGTTTAACTCCACTTACCCACCTTGGTTTCATAACCTTTAATAAGCATATTCAGCAAAAAAAAAATCTCAGTGACAGGTTTGAAATTTTCAATTGACTCTCTCCTTCCCTCCTCTGCACTCAGCCTCATCAGGTCTTTGTGGGGGTGAAAGTATCAGACATCCACAGTGCTTTTTAGTGAGTAAGTGATCCCCTAAATCACCCTGAAAGGCCCTGCCTATTGTAGGGCCTGTTATACTGGATGTTCACAGCAGGGGAACAATGAAGCATCTGAATTCCTCAATGTTCTCCACTAGAGAATACAAGAAGACTCTAAATGACCAGTCACTGTATTTTAACTGCTCCAGTCCTGTTCTGGTCAATTTATGCTGCACACCTTTCAAAACCATTATACCCGCACTCTCCACCACCCCTGAGGTACGTGTCCACAGCTGAACACAGTCCTCCAACTGAGATCCAACCACAACTTTACACAGAGAAATATAGCCCTTTGCAAACCAGCCCTCGGAGACAAAGGCCAACATTTTATTCACCGTTATTGGTTCTTTTATGCCTGGCCGCTAGCTTTTAGTGATTTATTTTAGTATTTGTGCTGTTCAATCTCCCCATTCTTGCACCATTCCGAGTTTCCTGCCACCCCATCCTGGGTTTCTCATCAATCCATTCAGAGTTTCCCACCAATTAGGGACCACATCTGATCAACTTTCTCAGACCCAAAGTGGAGGTCCTCACACTTGCCCACATAGAACTCCATCCACTTTACCCTTACAGTGGAGTTAGTCTTCCCTCAGAAACTCTGTCCAAAACTTTCACAATTTCAATCACCTGGACAGAGTCACCCCTTAACCTTCCCTGCAGGGTTTTGGACAAGTTCTAGTTTATGCAGAAAGGAAACTGGGAGGTCTACTGGGAGGGCATTTGTGAGGGTGTGGAGCTCTTACTTTGGCACTTTTTGGTTCCCCTTGCCCCAGGTAAAGGAGAAATGTTCTTACCAGCATTTACAGGGACACTCAGGACCACTCCCACCGAGATCAGAGTTGGTGATGTGACAGCAATCCCAAAATTCATCAGGATGTTAAAGGCTGAAACAATGGACACAAGAGATCACAGATTTGCAAACTGAAGGACTTGCATTTATATAGCACCTTGGGCTGAAGTCCTTGTTGAAGTGTTGTAAGGCAGGTAATGTGGCAGCCAATGATACACAGCAACATCCCACAAGCAGGAATAAAGGATAATGACTATCCGATCTGCTTTGAATAATACTGTTTGAGAAATAACTATCAAACAGGACGGGGAAAAGTTCCCTGCTCCTCTCCAAAATATTGCCAAGAAATATTTATTTCCAGATGGAGCTACAGTTTAATGTCTCATCCAAAACATGGCACCTCAGACAGCACAGTACTCCCTTAGTACAACCACAGATGAAGAGGTGCTACACCCACTATCCCTTAAAGACTGATCCGTGGTCCTCCTGCCTCGTCCCCAACCCATGATGCTCCCCGAGGTCCCAGTGCCCATTGCTCGGTTCATTCACAGACTTGGCAGAGACGTTTTGTAGAATGGGGAGGGGAGGTGCAGACACTTCTCCTCAGGACTTACACAGCAAGAGAGTCGCCATCCCGCACAGTTTCTCCCAGGGAATGAAGCTGAACGGGGTCCAGTGCTCAACGCCAGTAAAGTAAAGGGCCACCGGAACAAAAGTGACGAAGGTGACATTGAAAAGTCCCAGCACCGAAAGGAACAAAGCTGCTTCACCGTACTTGGCACTGCCCAGGAGCATCTTAAACAAGACCTGAAAGAAAGATTTTTGCATTTCTATAGTGCCTTTCTTGATCCCAGGATGTCCCATAATACTTTAAAGCCAATGAAGTACTTTTGTGGTGTAGCCACCACTGTAAGGTGGAAAAGATGGCAGCCAACTTTTGCACAGCAAGATCCCAAAAACAGTAATGCGATAGTGATCAGCTGGCTCAGGGACTGTATTGGTCAGGACAGCAGGGAGAACTCAGAAATGGCAGCAAGAGTCAGCCCCTCCAGCGTGTCCTGTCATTCGGTAAGATCAAGGCTGATCGACAACCTATTTCTGTAGACACCGCCCCCACCACTACAATTTAAGTACCAAAAATTGACCAATTTCAGAATTTAAATTTACAATTGACTAACTGCCATTTGCAGAGGTAGTTTCAAATTCTTACCACCATTAAAGTGTGGAAGTGCTTTTTAAATTTCACTTCTGAAGGACTGACTCTAATTTTTATAATCTACTCCCCAGAGCTGGACTCTCTCAACAGTGGAAGTACTTTCTCCCTAGCTCTCCTACCGTAACATCTCCACCATTTTGATTACATCACCCCTTAAGCTGCAGGAAACACAACACAAGTTTGTTAATCTCGCACCATAATTTAACCTTTGCAGTCAAGGTGTCATTCTGGTGATTGTACATCATTCTCTCTCTAAAGCTAATATATTCTTTCTTACAGTGTGCTGCTCAGAATAGCTCATAAATCATCAGATATGGTCTAACCGGGGCTGTATATTGAAGCGTAAACTTTTACTTCTCATGTATTCTAGAAGATTTGTAGCTCGGGTTGTGG
>NW_025970553.1:7563-11952 GCF_021869965.1 Rhincodon typus | reverse complement strand
TTGACTGCCCACAGCTGGTAATGTGCCAACTGTGGTCAACGAGCCCTTGCTTCCAAATCTCAGAACACAGTGCTCAACATTAGATGCAATTCTGCTTGTGGACAACATTTACAAAATAGTCCCAACCGTGCTAAGAATGACACTGGAAACCAATTCAAGGTTACTATTCAGGCTTGGAGTGTGCTTTATGCATGCATGCTAAAAGCTAGATATATTTAGACCCGGGGTCCCGACCCAAAGTGTCAGCTTTCCTGCTCCTGTGATGCTGCCTGGCCTGCTGCGTTCATCCAGCTCCACACCTTGTTATCTCAGACTCCAGCATCGGCAGTTCCTACTGTCTCTGAGGGAATTGGAGTTGATGTCTCATACAAATCAGTGACATTTTGCTGTATGGTGGAGCAGGCAGGCAGGCCTGAACGGCCTACTCCTATTTCTAATTCATAACACGAGACACCAAAAAATGACTATCACTGTCCAGGTAGTTTCATTAAGCACAGAGTTTTGTTTTGAGAATGTTAACACCTCTGACCGTGTAATATAGATCATTTAAGGCGAGCTTTACATTCCGAAAGGAAATGGAAAATTGCGATTCCAACCATAAAACATAACTCTGAATTCCAGTTTTTTTTAAAATGACCAAACTAGTATATTGTTAAAAAAATTGATTCACCCACGCCCCAAATCAAAACTGCAAATTAAACCAAATTTAAGCCCATGGTCAGCTTAAAGCTCCAGTGATGCAGCGACAGTGTCCCTGTCACTGGACTTATATCGCGGATTCAAGTCCCTAACATTTCTGAACAGGTTGATTAGAAAATATCTAAGATTCACAAGCCGACATCACAAGCATTCCTTTTTATCACCTCCGCTGGCGCCTCCAGTGTTCAGGCATCGTCCTGACACTTGAGTATTCCCTCGATGTAACAGAAGTCCATGGAGGTGAGCCAGCTCATTCTGCATTGATCTTCTACTTGATGGGCCGAATGAGTCGGACTCATGGCGTTCTGGACTAATTTTAATGTTCATTTGGCATGCCAAAGTATTGTCATAGAAATTTGAACCACCAAACATATACTGTATGCCAGAATCGCAGTCAATAACTATCACCTAATCATTGAGTCATGATTTCATAGGAGGACATTTAGTCATTTGAGTCCATGCCAGCTCTCTGGAGAACAATCTTACCAGTTCCATTCTCTCATTCTATCTCTGTAGACTTGTGTGTTTATTTGTTGAAGGGCCATCCAACTTCCTTTCGAAATCATGCACCATCTCCAATTTCAAGCCGTTGATAGCAGCAAGTACCAGGCAATTATCATTCACTGTATCCCTCATCCCTAAAACCATTCTGGTAGATCCCCTGTGCACCCTCTCAAAGGTATTCACATCCTTCCTAATCTGGTGACCAGAATTAGATGCAATTCTCTAGTTGTGGCCGAAGCAAAACTATGCGCAAGTTCGGCATGACGTCCCAACTTTTCTGCTTAGGAGACGTGCGGTTTCGTTTTCTTTGTCAACTGCTCCCTCAAAACGACCTGCCATATCCAAAGGTTATGAACTTGATAAAATGGAGTATTTTCACGTATATCCCATCTCCCTGTTTCTCTTTCTCTAGTCACAGCACCTCACATTAATACGCGGAAGTACCTCCTTGGCAAATCTCTGCAACAGTCAAAAACATTGGACTTACGAGTGTTTATACAAAGCGGTCAGTGTCTTTTGTACTGTGGAGATATTTAAAATAATAGCAGATATAAGGAGCTCCCTGGGTGTCATATCTAATCAATTCTGGCATATCGCTCTCTATACTCCAGCGTTTTGCTTCCGATTTAGCTCTGAAAATAATCTCAGGTGTAGTGTGGATGTCAACGTATCGCAGAGACACCCTAGTATCCATACATGTGTGGCACCTGGGTATCTAATTCACATTTAGGAGCTATCTCGTTACAGCCGAGGAACTCGCAATGCCTTATGTCATATTATTGTTTTCAGGCAACTTTGTAGATGTTGACATGGGCGCCCATAACATCTAGATAGAGCCTTGGCGTCATTTTCTCTTAACTCAGGTTTCATGTTTCTTGGATAGTAGGAACTGCAGATGCTGGAGAATCCGAGACAACAAGGTGCAGGGCTGGATGAACACAGCAGGCCAAGCAGCATCATAGGAGCAGAGAGGCTTGCTTTCCCCAACCTATAAAAGCAATCGCCCCGGAGACATAAACCGATCATGGCCGCAGGCCGACAAAGTGGCAACATCTGAAGACAAATAGCATTCTTCGCAGTGCTGAGATTACTGTACCCGGAATAACAGAGACTAATGAGGTCAACTAATGAGGCTTGTAGTTAGTACTGCACTAGACAGGCATGGCTGTTCACTTAGATTTATATAGAACATGACTGTACATACAAAATGGTCCCCAGACATAAAATGTATTGGCGATTCTCCTGACATTGCAACATATTTAAGTATCACTTCACAGACATAAAGTTCACTAAATTGTGCATCTCAGATTTGAAAACAAAGAGCTGGCCTATGTTCATTCAGCAAGTTGCAGTGAATAACCATTTAGGAAGAACACATTCGGAAAGTTGATATTGAAATTTAAAAAACAGTTTGGTGGTGGAACTTGAGCGTTAATGGGACATTTTTCTGTTTCCATGTTGCAATCTCACCCCTTCAATACCTCAGACCTTACAAGCGTGTCGTGAGGCAGCGGTCATGAAAGAATTGTTGATCATACATCGCATACGGCAACTAGCACTAAAGGCTCGCTCCCATCACTCAAGCTTTATCGATGCGCTTTATTTTGCAGCAAAAAAAATCTGGCCAGAGAGAAGAAATCAACTGCTTTTAAATTGAAAAATGCTGCCGCCACCTTGCGGCCTACAGGCAGCCCGCTAACTGAGTACAGAGAGCCGTGAGGTCTCAAACCCATTTCAAATCGGGAGTGAAGTGTTCCTGGGCTTCAAACTCGATCCATCATTTCCCAGCACGCGATGACGGGAGCCATTTCGGTGCTTAATAATAGATCGCAAAACCGCGATTACATTGAAACGGTTTGCATTCCTTTCACATCCTTAACGCAGTAAAACATCCCAAGGCAATCCAGTGAAGATCAATGAAGAACGATTTCATAACGCGGATGCCGAGTTCTCTGCATTTCTGCACTATCCGTCCGCTTAGACGGACGCCAGGCTATAGCATTAATGACAACCTGACGTCCGGCTAACTTTCAGATTAACGCTTTGCAAATTGATGGAACAGTTTTAGCATTACTACAGTACCACTAATGTTAGTGCAGTGACTAGCAGGAGTTGGTGTTATCTTATTTCCGACAGTCAATTTGTTCATTTGAGCGATGTATTGATTTATATCCTGATTTATTATTGCAGCTGTTGCTATGAGAGTGTTTAAGTACACGGGACATTTCATAAACACCCTCATGGTGGTTTAGACACAACACCAAGTCAAGGTTTTTTTTTGCGTACTTTAACCATATTTTGATTGGTATTTATGTTTTAGATGCTATAAACTGGAAATCACCTGCTCCTACTGAAAAAAAGACCTGACATCGCGATTAGTTGCTGGCTTTTTCTTGAGATGTGGCATCGCGAATTTAAGAAATCGAAACCATTTTCTAATAGATGTAGGCGGCTGCTCGCTCTATGTTGCTGTTGATTTCCGTGCACTTCAACAAATGCACTGTTACTCGCAACCTATGTCCAGTGAAACGTACTTAGAACTAAACGGGCTGATAATTACAGTGGGTCGATACAGCCTTCCTACTGGAGAAATGTCTCGAATACACAAAAGCCGAATCTGAGTGGTGCTTTTAGATGGTTGATGGTGCTAATGAATCGATTCATTGTCAGTCTTTTAATTAAAAAAAAACATGAAATATATTCAACCAGACCGTGTCACGGAGTGTTGTACTCTGTAAGGGAAATGTTTCTGCGCCGTTTACTAGCGGGTAGCGCTAACAATATCGTGTGCAACGCACGAAAGGTATTTGATACACTTCAGCAGACGGTTCCCTGCACACGCAGACAGCGAGCAAATGATTCTATAAATTTAGTTCCTCGGCACTCGGATATGTTGATATCAGTGTCATCTTTAATCAAATTGTCTCATAACAAGTAGATATTTTTCAAAGAATTTGAGAAGTATATTAATTTTAATATCATTGTTTTATCTTGTAGTCTAATATCTAATTGTGCACTTAAGCTAAACACCAAAACCCTTAATTACAAACCTTTTGCTTTAATTGCGTGGACGATTGACAGTGACCATTGGAAAGAAGTGTCGATATCTTAATATGGGTTAGTCCTTTTAAACATGGATTGGCCTTAAATGGATTTGGCGGGGGGGGGGGGGGGGGGGGGGGGGGG
>NW_025970553.1:0-7463 GCF_021869965.1 Rhincodon typus | reverse complement strand
ATTTTTTAAACTTGTGCTTCGCTTAAGGTTCACAAAATAAAGACGGGCAAGATCAGCCGCACCATTCTAACCCATCTGAATGATTGGGAAGTTGTTCAGTCTGGCTTCAAATGAGCTTTCTGGCACGCTTATAAAACAAACTTAACAGGTCAACCGAGAAGGAATTGCATTTCTCAAGCTGGAAGTTATAAAAATGATTCATGGTGGTTAGCGAATGGGAGTACTTTATTCGCCACGTCGTTGGCTGGGCTACCTTTAAAAAAAAAAATCTGCGGCAGGAACGTATTGTCCATCACGCCTTGCTCAAACTTTCTTCTCGCAGCCTCACCAGCATGAATATTTCAATGGCACAACACTCAGTAAATTAAACACCCTTGACTTATTTATGGGCGATCGCAGCACTGGCAGGGTTAATTACGCGCTGTTGCATATCTGGATAATTACAACAGGCGATCAATAGACGCTGCCAGGCAATGACTAGCTGCAGTTGGAGACCTCATTGCTGCAGGGATCAAGCAGTATGTTGTTCTTAGATCGTGGAAGAGGATGATAAAGGGCAGCGATCGGGGCTTTTATAACTCAGATGCACATCTCGCCGCGTGGATCTCGGGCTCTATGTTAAGTGGATTCCCGCGATCGCTGGCACCCCAGGCTGGAGATTTACACAGGTGCCTTGTGTTTGGATAGTGTCTCTTCTTTTTTCATGTATACATCCCTTTGGAAATCGCTAGCTGACTTCTAGGGCTTGGATGTGGAGACAGAGAGAACGAGATCTGCATGTGTGGTCCTGGTGCGGCTGAGACGCACAGAAGCTGAGCTCTGAAGCCGGGGGCAGGGATTCGAACATGCTGCCCGGCTGGAGAGGGCTTTGCACTGGGGCAGGGGCAACACTTTGCTGCCTTCTCGTCTGGATCATCTACTCGCACTTAGTCAAAGAAGGTAAATGGTCGCCTAACGTGATAAATGGTACTGCAATGTTCTGTCACTAGCTTTCCTTAAAGGCAGCCCGATAAAGTTCAAGTGCTTAAATGCCGCAGAGGTTTTACAACCAACGGCACTCCGCTTTTCATTGTATTTCCTCCAATGTCTCCTAATTGCAATATCTTTACTCCAAATACTAGTTTCGCCCAGTTCTGCTGGGCTCGAAGCTGATAGCGAGCAGCACCATACGTGGCGGCTGTGCCCACTCAGATGAATGCATATCTGCCTTAGGAGCATGCTTAAAGTCCTATACACGCTTGCGTAATCACAGTAAATATGTACGCATTCTCCCTGCGTATATAAGCATGACTGCATGTATGTATGGTCCTTACATTTTTGTATGTACATAACTAAACACACCTGTATCCCAGCAAATTTAACCCCAGAGTTGAATGGTGTGTGTGCGTGTGTGTGTGTGTGTGTCCGGCTGCAGCCCTTGCGAATTTATTTTCTTCTCCTGGCTTCTGTTGATCAAAGCTAGAGAAAAATAACTAGACATTTATTCCGTGCATGCCTGAACTCTTGTCTATTTTCCCTTGAAAAAGGAACAGCTGAGTTTCAAAAGCAAGCTGTAGCGTTGAATCCTGTGAATCAAGCACCACGAATCACTTTCCCCCTATCCTCCTCGCTGCTCACTCGTGGCCTAGCACCGGAAAACTGGTACAATTTTTTTTTAAAAGTCATCTAATGTTAGCTTCCCTAAGATATTTGGGAGGAAATAGCACTGAATCGGGCTCCTGCAGAGACAAGCAGCTCCAAAGAGAACAAACTAAACCTTTATACTCGTGACCAGCATACGGACGACAAAGTTATCATGGAACCATCATTTGCTGTGAATCATTTTCCCCTCTGTGACTTTTTGGATATATAATTGCTGATTGAAAGTGTCTTGGGGGCGCTCCGGGCTCTCAACTGCCAACTTCACATCGAGCAGAGAATATTGGAGCAGCCATTCGAAACTGATACATAAAGATGCAAATTATTCACACCCCGTGAACGGGCACGCGGAAATAATGCATGAGACAGAAAATGCTGGCAACAGTAAACGTTTAAAAGAATATGTTTTGCTCTGATCAGAGGCTATGAGAGTGAAACGTTAACCCTATCTCCCAGGGTCCTGAAGAAGGGTAATACCCGAAACGTTGACTTCTCCTTTTCCTCCAGATGCTACCTGGCTTGCTGTCTTCTTCCAGCCTCCTGTTTGTCAACTCTATCTCTTTCTCTCTCCTCATAGCTGCTGTCTGACCTACTACGTATTTCGAGCCTTCCTGGTTTTATACCTAATTTGGTCTGTTTGAAGGACCGCCACAGTGCAGTTCTTGATTTCAATTTCCGAAATTCCGAAACCCTCGACAGTGTATAGTTTGGAATAAACTGTTATGTTCAAAAGTTTCAAGCGCATGAAATGATGCGCTAGGAATTTCGGTTTGTCTCAGTCCCGGTTCCTCTTTCAATCGTACTACGCAGAATTGTCTCAATCAGATTGAAATACGTTTTCCCTGCAACGGGTATTGTATTGACGTGAAGGCAAGGGAAAATGTATTTTATTGTGCCAGTTGATGAAAACAGCTTCCCTTTTACAAGGGCAAAATAATTTAACTTCAGAGGCAAACTTTCAGACTTTGGAATAATTGGATAAGGAATCTATGAAAAAAGTTTGTCCTAAATTTTAACTAAATGTACAACCAATATAAATATATCAATTATAAATTAGATTTAGTTGTACATATTTAGAAAGAATGAAATTAGTTGATGTATCTCCATGAGAAAAGCACCTGTCACAGAATCTTACTACTCTATCTCATTATGTCTATGCTGTGTAAACGTATGAACACATTTTAGACATTACTGCAGATGTTTCGGATGCAAACAGCAATAGATAGAAAATGCAAACAATGCAACAGTATCTCCCCAAGTTCCCCATGCCATGCATCTTTTCTTCATGGTGAGTGCCTCCAGCAACCTGTTTAGGCTTTCTGCAATGTTGCTCTGAGCTCGTCAGTAGAGGGTGCACAAAAGCAGTGAGAGCTGACTGTCTAATTTTATCTTCCCAAACCAAGTTAGCCAGTGTACCTTAGGAAGTCAAGGGTAGTAAGAACTGCCGAACGTCAACTTTCCTGCTCCTCTAATGCTGCCTGGCCCGCTGTGCTCCTCCAGCTCCACACTGTGTTACCTTAGGATGTGCTGCCTTGGATAAAGTCCAATGAGATCAGAAATCCACCAAGGGTCAACCTGATGGGATTGAAACATGCAGAGGCCAAAGTGCAATCCAAGGTTTCATTTGTGGAGTGCATGTCAATTCAATATGTGCCCTGCTCAGAGAGACTGAAGTTCACTCAAACTGTATGAATTCCTTTTTCATGCAATGTTTGTGAAGGTTGATTAGAAATCCACTTTGTGGCACAATCAACTGTGACTGCACTTCCCAAGCTACAGAAGACATTTTCAAGGACGGTTGAAATTATACCTAGGATCTGATGCTTAGCCAGTGTTTTAGCTTCATGTTGTTATTGTTGTTGACTTCTGCTGTACTTCTGATGAATAAAGTCTGATAGTTTTGATTTGTAATGAGTTGACAGAACACTATAAAATGCACACATAACAATTAGTAGCTTGAGCAATGGAGAGTTGAGTCCAGATTGCAGCTTTGACTAGTTGTTGTGCATCAGGCAAATTTTGTCAGTTCCCAGATAGAACCATAGATGCAGCCTACCATAACAGCACAGCACTTCTATCAGGAATGGTGGTGAGTAGACTCCTCTTATATTGCTGTGTGGGATGAGGAAATGGACTTTTTTTTTCATAGTGCTGAAGTTGAACAGGGTGAAGGAGAATGATTTTGGTTAGGGCCAGCAGGAGAGAAGTGTTGTCTCATTCTATTAAAAATATTTCTTTTGCGGTTGTGAATATGAATTAGAATTGATGCTATCACAGAAGTAGTCGAGGGCGATTATGCCCTTCCCGATGAAATAAAAAATGAGTGGAAAGTAAACAAGGAGATGCTTTTAAAATGGAAAAACACAATCTGCAAATGAGTTGCTTTACAATGGGATTGAAAACTAAAGAAAAATGAAAACATTAAATGACTCATACACAGGGCATATTCAGTTCTTAGGTTACCTAAGGATATTGCTATTACTTACTGCAACCATCTTCCCAAAACACTGTACTGAAAGAATAGAAAAATCATCTGTAATTCACCATAATGGGTCTGTTCTTAATCTGTGATTTTCTACTCATTCTAAAGGGTGAAATTTAAACATAATCAAAAATATGTGATATGGTGTAGGCAATGAAGTGGTAATTTTGAAGTTCACTGGCAAGTTTTTACTTGTCAGGAGTAAATTACAATTGTAGGGAAAATACCAGAGAATAAACACTTTAGTATTCTGCAGAGCATTTCACTTTGAAAATGTAAAGCAATTTGCAGGCAAAGTGAATACAAATATTTTGGCATGAGAAACTTTAAATCTGTAAAGAAGCTTAGTGCAATTTTCACATTTGGAAGAAATAGCTACAAATTAATGTAGCAAAGCGATGTGACTTGAATTTCTTTAATCAATATTTTCATTGCACCTACAATAGTTCTAAAGCAATAAGGTTACAATGAGGAAGGAATGAATATAGAATGCTCCATATGCAGATTTCTCACTGAAGGAAATATCTGGCTCTGAAAGAGCTTCTGAGAAAACTCAGTTGAAATCTCATTTTGATTTCACTCAGATTTAATTGTTGTTGTAAATTATAATTATTACTGATACCAACATAGTGAGCCAAAAAAATGGCAGCATGGTGGCTCAGTGGTTAGCACTGCTGCCTCACAGCAACAGGGGACCACATTCAATTCCACTCTTGGGCAACTGTCTGTGTGGGTTTCCTCCCACAGCCCATAGATGTGCAGGCTAGGTGAATTGGCCATGTTAAATTGTCCATACTGTTCAGGGATGTGTAGACTAGGTTATTGGGGGGGGGTGGTGGGGGGGGTTGGGTCTGGATGGGATGCTGTGAGGGTCAGTGTGGACTTGTTGGGTCAAAGGGCCTGTTTCCATGTTGTAGGGATTCTATGATGAATGCATGATTTGTACAACTGTTGATGTTCCAATTTTTCTCAACAACTTTAAATTCACCAAATAGGAGCAATCACTGAGAGACCCATATTTAACAACTACTGTCACATCTACTGAGGAAGAGTATGGAGGCATTTTTCAGTCCTCTTAGCCATAGTTGTTTTGTGAGCTAGAGAGGCTAAAGTGGATGTGGGAAGAAATATAGTTATCACCTGAAGAGGAAATCTGACAAATGCTGCACTTTGCCCTGAATCAAATGATTTCTTAATGATTGAGCTTATCTGAAAGTAAGGAATAGAAATAAGCTATACACTTCTGTTGTCCATGTTTTGGGCACTTCCATCAGTTTATGTATTAGAAACGCTTTACTCATGCACTTTTTTCAGTTAGGTGGACAAAGGGGAACAGAATTCAGCTTGCAGTTCAAATCAATATTATTAACAATATATTCCTTATTAAAGACCATATTTGACCATTTCCCAAATGTCTACTGTATTTATTATCTATTGAGCTCTATCTGTCTGAGGAAGAATATTATCCACAATGATCCATGTGTTTGAACTGGGCTGTTGGAATGTCCTCCCTGTCTGAAAGACTGCCTCTCTTCCGAGAAAGTAGGTCTTGCAGATCTTCTCCTGGGTCGTCTTGAATTGCTGCATGGTCTTGCACTATAAGCCTTGTTGCAAGTCTTCATGGAGGGGATGTCTTTCAGTTGTGCTTTAGTCTCTTCTCCCTCGCTTCTCCCCAAAAAAAAGTCGGGAATCTTGCAAAATGTTCTGTGGCTTTGGCCAATGTGGTCATGAGCAGGGTTCAAAGCATCCAATGGGGCAATCTCAAAACCCTTCAGTTGACATGCCAGGGAGGTGTAAAGTGCACCTCCTCAGGCACTGGCTGGAAATCAAGGTGCCAGATAGTCTGATACTTCTCCCTTGTGCTGGTTGTAACTGATTCACCCTGATCATTTGTGATCTCTTTGATCTTGGTTTCCACTGTTCTCTGCAGCCGATAGCTGCTGTGTTATTTATTTTGGCCAATTTTCTATCTGCCCCGGTTTTTGTGGATCAATTTGGAATGTCCAATTTTGGGCCAGTGGTCACTTAGCGTCATAGAGTTACACAGCACAGAAACAGACCTCTCGGTCAAACTCATCTGCATTGACAATTCTAATTATACTGATCTAGTCCCATTTGCTAGCATTTGGCCTATATCCCTCTAAATCTGAGCAAATCTTGTATCCATCTAGATACCTTTTTAAATGTTGTAATTGTACTCGTTGCCTCCTCCTCCACTTCTGGCAGCTTGTACCATACACACACCATCCTCTGCATGGAAAAAGTTGCCCCTCAGATGCCTTTTTTTTAAATCTTTCCCCCTCACCTTAAACCTACGCCCTCTAGTTTTCAACTTCACTACCCTGGAAAAAAGACCCTGCCCCTCATGATTTTATAAACCTCTTTTAGGTCACCCCTCAGCCTCTGATGCTCCAGGGCAAAATAACCCCAGCCTATTCAGCCTCTCCCTATAGCCCAACCCTCTAACCCTGGCAACATTCTTGTAAATCCATTTCGAGCCCTTTCAAGTTTAACAACATCCTTCCTACAGCAGGGAGGCCAGAATTGAATGCAATATTCTAAAATTGGTTTTACCAGTGTCTTGTACAACTGTAACATGATGGTCCAACCCAACTCCTATACTCCATGCACTGACCAATAAAGGTAAGCATGTCAAACACCTTCTTTACTACCCTGTCTACCTGATTCTTGACTTTCAAGGAACCATGTACCTGAACCCCTAGGTCTTTTTGTTCAGCAACACTCACCAGGGCTGTACCATTTAGCTGTACAAGCCTTGCCATGGTCTGCCTTATCAAATGCAACACCTCACATTTATCTAAATTAAATACCTCACATTTAATCTGCCACTCCTTGGCCCATCTGATTAAGCTTCCGTTCTAAGATAACTGTCTTCAGTGTCCACCACACCACAAATTTTAGTGCCATCTGCAAACTTGCTAACCATTCCTCCTCTATTCACATCCAAATCATATAAATGACAAAGCAGTAGACCCAGCAATGATCCTTGTGGCACACTGCTGGACACATGTCTCCTTTCCTTGACCATATTTCTGCTGAACATCTGTGTTGATTTGGTGCAACTTCTTTTAATCATACCAGTGATTTATCAATTGTTGCTTTAGTAACTTATCAATAATATTCAATGATAACAAACTGGCCACTTTTTATCCTCACAACCTGGTATTGTGTGTTTGAATCAGAGATAGTAGGAACTGCAGATGCTGGAGAATCCGAGACAACAAGGTGCAGGGCTGGATGAACACAGCAGGCCAAGCAGCATCATAGGAGCAGAGAGGCTGACGTTTCGGGCCTAGACCCTTCAAGGGTCTAGGCCCGAAAC
>NW_025970552.1:0-11952 GCF_021869965.1 Rhincodon typus | reverse complement strand
TCCCCTTCCCCTCCCCCATTTCTGAAGAAGGGTCTAGGCCCGAAATGTCAGCCTTCCTGCTCCTCTGATGCTGCTTGGTCTGCTGTGTTCGTCCAGCTCTACACCTTGTTACCTCAGATTCTCCAGCATCTGCAGTTCCTACTATCTCTGAAGCAGGGAAGTAATGTTGAACTTGTACAAGACACTTGTTGGATCTCAGCTGGGGTATTGTATACAATTGTGTGCACTATGTGGCTAAGACATGAATAGACTTGAGAGAGTGCAGAAGCAATTACAATTATCTTCATGTTTAATTCATCTACCTTATTATGAATGCTCCTTGCAATTAGATGTAACAACTTTAGACTTGTTTTTTTGACATTTTTACATTTTTTTTGTACTTCGTCGTTATTTAGAAACAGAAAAACTGGAACAGAAATTGACCATTCAGCCCTTCGAGCCTGTTCCTCTATGATCATGGCTAATCAGCCAACTCCAGTACTCTGTTCTCGCTTTTGCCTATCCTATCTTTTGAATCCTTTAGCCCTAAGCACTATACCTGCTTTGATCTTGAAAATACTCAAATATTTTGTCCTTAACCACATTTTATGGTATTGAACTGCACAGGCTCACCACTTTGAGTGGAAAGTGGTGAGCCAGCTAGTTAGCTTTTGTTTCCTCTGCCAGCATGTATAGGTCTCAGCAGTGGCCCTAAATGCCTCAAGAATCAAAATTCATCCCTCCTACACCGTCCATCCAGCTAAGTGTTCATTCAATCTATTGTCCTACTCAGCTTGTTGCAAATGTTACTGGAGTAATGCTGAAATTACTGCCTTTGAGGTCCTACTTTTCAAATTATCTCCTTCACCTTATAGACTGTTTGCAGGACCCCATCCTTCTTTTTACCTATGTTGTTGAATGATGCAATACAATTTACCTATGTTTTGACAGAATTGAGAGTGTTTTTTCACAAACATTGTCATAATTTAAATTTAAACCTTGGGTAAATGCTGCAAATTAATACTGAGAATGGAACCGTCAGTTTACATTCCTGCTTACTATTATCCCTTCATACACACTGATACTCAACATTGCAAAAATTTGATTATCTGATCATTAACATATAGTTGTTTACAGGAGCTTGTCGTGCAGAAATCATTTTACATTTTGCTGTACCACCAGTGTTCAAGTTTGAGACTAGTTCCGAATTTATGATTTGTAATCATTCTCCAAAGTTCATTGATTCTGTTTCCAATATCAATTTGCCCTTTGAAGAGGATAGAGTTACTTGTCTGGCAGAATTTAACAGATAAAATGGATTTGTCGAAACCGACAGTTGCTGAAAGTTCACTAGTTTACAATCATTCTTTCTGCTCTACTAAGGTGCACAAGGTAGTAAAAAATGCGTATTTGGATCCAAACCAGTCAGTGAGACAGAAACCAAGACATTTTTCTTTGTGGATAGAGTTTGTTAATTACTTAGTCTTGCAGCTCTTTACATTGACAACTTGGGTACTCTGTGGCCTGTACCCCTTTCTCTGGGCCAGAAGACTCAGGTTTAAGGCCCATATGCACTAGAGGTGAGTTATAACATGTCTGAAATAGTCAATTAAAAGAATATCATTTTTACTAACTTGTTTTACTAATCAGTTATTGCCTTACTTTGCTAATCAGCCTTTTCAGAGATGTTATTACACATCTCTGGAGCAGGTGGGATTTGAACCCAGGTTTCTTGGTCCGGGGTAGGGACACTACCACTGCATCACAAGAGGGCACTAAAAGAATATATTCATATACCAGTCGCACCTATACCTCCTTAATTGATATTTTTTCAATCAGCCCGATCAGTGATGTTATTACACACCTCTGGACCAGGTGGGACTTGAACATGTGTCTACTGGCTCAAACATAGCAACTGTGCCACAGCAGCCACCCCCCCGCCCCGTCAATACCCAGTCAATTAATTAATCAATGAACTCCTATCACCTGTTTACCAACTTACTATAATTACAATGAATCAATGTCCTGCAATTCTGCCTTGATTTTTGTCTTCAGCAGGCATTGTTGTGTTGCATAGAGATTCTCTTGGTCAACTTCAAGCTCCTTACAGTAATAACATCCATTTGTCTTTATTTGTTCATGGAATGTGCGCATCACTGGTTATGCCAGCACTTATTGGACAATATTTATACTTTAATCAGCACCACAAAAATATATGATCAGATCATTTATCATGTTGGTGTTTGAATAATGTACATTTTCTAAGTTATGACAGGAAATATATTCAAAAGCACTGCATGGGCTACAAAGTACTTTGGGACGTTTCTTGTGAAAAGTGCTGTATGAATACAAGTCTTTCTTCTTTCTTTCCTGTTAAGATTTAAGTTCTGTATTCTCACTGAATATATCACTGTTATTAGTGTTCTTGCATCAGATGGAAATCTCTGCTTGGGAGGAAACTGCTCACAAGTGTTAATGCAGTGACACAGATATAATACAAACAACTAATGCAGACAGCTGCATTGGGCAACATTGCTGGGGTTCGATTCTGCTGTTGGAAGCTTAGAACTCGGCATAATCAACAAACTTAACTATCACATTGTTTGCTGCACTAACCTTAAGTGTATTTTTGAATTGTTATGTCCAGTTCATGAACATGAATTATTCTAGTGAATACAGGTTTACCAGATAACTATAGATTATAGGTTTCGGGAACAAGTCAGCTCATTTGAGAAGCCAGTAGCAACAGAGAGCAAAGTAGGGAGTGACATTTCAGACAGCTATTATTAATAGCCAAGTACAATAATTCTATGTTGCTCCTTAACCTTATTCTTAATTTTGATTCCAAAAACAAGTTTCCCCGTAAAATAGAGGATGTTTGTAATTGTGCGGAGCTGAGACAGAATGAGGTGATATCCAGATCTTGCATATTGCAGTAATGCAATGCTGGCCTGCAGCCACATGCTGACTTCTGATCTTGGCTTGTGCGAAGTAAAGTTCCAAACTTTTACTTGGAGAGCAAAATATTGCACATGTTGGAAATCTGAAATAAAAGCAGAAAATGCTACAAGTACTCAACCAGTCAGGCAGCACCTTTGGAGAGAAAAACAGATGTTTCGGGTCAAATATCAGGCTTCAGAACTGAGGAAAGGTTGAAATGTAATATTATGAAAAAGTTAAAGTGGGGAGAGTGAGGAGAAAAACACAAGGGAAGGTTTGTGATAGGATGAAGGGCAAGATGGTTTAATATAGTGTCATGTGTAGTTTGACAAGTAAGAATTCTTATTCCTTTGACAACAAGGCAGGCCAAGCAGCATCATAGGAGCAGAAAGGCTGACGTTTCGGGCCTAGACCCTTCATCAGAAAACAGAATTCTTAGTTCCTACTATCTCTGATTCTTATTCCTTTGTTTTCTTAAAAATTTAACCTATTTTTCTAACCAACCTGTTCAGGGATGTTATTACACACCCTCTGGATCAGGTGGCACTTGAACCAGGGTCCATGGTCCAGGGGTAGGGACATTACCACTATGCCACAAGAGAGCTGCTTCTGTCTGAATGTCACTTTGTTGCAAAGCCCTCCATCTTTTAAAAATAGTGACATCCAATTAATTGTAGAATGGAGTAATCACAAGCCAAGCACCCTTAAAAAAAATACTGTGACTACGTACACTGGAGGAGTGGCAAACTTTCTTTCGCTTACTAATTTTTAAATCCTTGTCAAAATCTTGGGCGCCCCCTACGACTTCCAAAGAGCACTATTTGTAAAGGCACTGCGGCAGTTCAAGAAACTGGCTCACCATCACTTTCTCAAGGGCAATTTGCAATGGTCAATTAATGTTGAACTAGCAGTAATACCCACATTCTGTGAAAAAATTTAAAAAGGCTATGTGTGTGGCTCAAGAACAAGATCAAAAGAAGAGGAAAGCTAGCGTGGAAGTTCAGCAGAAACTGGGAAGGAGAATTAAATGTTAGCCTTTTTATACTTCGATCCATTTGATCTAAATAAGGAAGTCTTGCTCAAGCTATACAAGGCATTAGTTGGACTGTTTATGTGGAGTACTGTGAGCAGTTTTGGTTCTCTTATCTAATAAAAAAAAAGCAGTCCAGAGGAAGTTCATTAGGTTGATCCTGGGTATGGAAAGATTTTCTTATGAGGAAACATTGAGTAGTTTTGACCTGTATTCTTTGAGTTTAGAAAATGATAGATGACCTTCTAGAAATATATAGGATTTTTAGGGGAATTGATAGGGTAGATTTCAAGAGGTTGTTACCCTTCTAGGAGAGTCTTAAACAAGAGGTCATAATCTCAGAGTAAGGGCTACCCAGTTAGGACAGAGATGAGGAGTTTCTTCTCTCAGAGGATATTGAATCTGTGGAATTCTTTACTGCAGGGAGCCATTGAGGCTCGGTCATTAAGAATGCGTGTGCTGGGATAGATTTTTAAAGAAATCAAGGATTACTGGATGAGACAGGAAAGTCGAACTGAGTATTATCAGATCAGCCATGATCACATAGAATGGCAGAGCAGACTTGATGGATCAAATGGTTTTTACTTTTACTCCCACAGCTTGTGGTCTTGTAGGAGAGAATCAAGTCAGCCCCTTCCTAGCCAGGTTATCCTTGAAGAGCTAATCCAACTGAATATTATCAACTACAAACCTAATTTCCCATTCACCCACAATCCCACCCCTTACCTTCCTTCTGTCACCGATCATCACAGTGTCCACTTGATGAATAGAATATATTGCAAAATAAATATTCTGTACCAAATTTGTAGATCAAATTGCACACAATGGCCAACAATTACACTTGTGAATTTTCTTCATAGCTGTTTTCCATATATATGGTGAGAATGAGGAACTGAAAGAAATTAGGTTTGAGAAATAAATGAAACAATAAAAATAAACAGCATGGGAGGTAGCCATTCAGCTTATTGTGTCTCTGCTGGCTGAATAAACTAATCGCCCATCTAACCTCTCTTACCGCCTGGTCTATAAAATTGCAAGCCACTGTGTTTCAGATCCAGGTTCCTTTTCAGTAAGTTGTGGGTTTTTGCCACGAAAACTGGGCAGCAACTTCCAGACACCCACCATCCTCTGAGTGAAAAAGTTTTTTCTCATGTCCCTTCTAGTCCAGCTACCAATAACCATAAGTTTGTGCCCCCTGGTGATTGATCTCTTCAGTAGGGGAAACAGGTCTTTTCTGTCCAGTCTATTCAAGCCAACCATTATTTTGTGCACCATGATTAAGTCACTATTCAGCCTTCTCTGCTGTAAGGAAATCAACCGTACCTATCCAATTTTTCTTCATATGTGCAATTTTCAAGCCCTGGCAACAGTTTTGTAAATTGTTTTGTCACCTCCAGTAATCTGTGGACATGCAGTCCAAAGTTTCTCACTTCTATCCCTCTCCTTTCTGGAAGGGCGTCAGTGCAAAATGGGTTTTTAAATGTCAATTGACATTGGTTTTCACTATTAAGGGAGCTTTTTATTTTAGATTTTTACAGAATTTAAGCTTCACCATTTGCAATAGTAGGATTTGAACACATGTCCACAGAACATCAACCTGAGTTTCTGGATTGCTAGTCTAATGAAATCGCTACTATGCCCCTGCTAACCCTGGTTATTATTGAATCTTTTTTCCAGCACCATTTTCAGGCAGTACTTCCCTGGTCATGCCAAATTGCTATGTAAAAAAAATCTCTTCACCACGCCTCCCCCCCCGTCTCATTCTTTCACCCATTAACTTTGTGTCCTCTGATTACCGAATCTCCAAACGGCATTTACCTAGTAATCACCTAGTGCTTTATTTATTTTTGAAGTTACTAGAAACCTGGGAATCTCCCAGTCTGGAATATGTCTGTAATTTTTGTTGGTCAGATAACCATTTGGTATGACAAAATTTAAAGTGGTTCAATAACCTGAATAAGGAACTTTTAAAGTGGAGACAGTGATCCTTCATTGAGAAACTGTAAGATTTAGTTGGGGTAAAGATTGAATCTTTGTTTCTAAATTTGTAATAAGGCCGCTTTAAGTCATTCTTGTGGAGTATAAACTTGTTTTTTTTTTCTCCCTTTGTGCGTAAGAAACTTTGATCTTCTTTTGTGAAAAGTACATTAGCAACTTCCTGAGAATATATGTTCACTGACTGACTACTACAGTAAATAAGTTACAAAACTAAAACTTTGCCGTGGTATCTGGCTTGGTTAGTATTGTGTTCAGCTGGGATCATAAAAGCTGGCAATGAGGCAGTTCAGTGATCAGAATTATTTAGTCATTTTATTTTGATATTCTTCTTCCCAATTGAATTCAAAGCTTGAAACTGCCATTGAGGATTAGTGCTCCCATTCTCTGGATTATTAGCCCAAACCTCTTACTGGTCCTTGACATTGCATTGTTGTAATGTTTCCATCCCTCCCCCTCTCCTGAAACCAAAAGAAAGGAGAGAAAGATTGACAGAGGCTGTCTGAAAATTTGTTGTAACTTAGAACGTACTTGGTCTCTTTGTAAAGACTACGTTATAATTTAAGTAACCAGTTAATTAGAATTACCAACAAAATAGTTTGAGAGGGGCTGCCATGTGGTGGAAGTGCTACTGGTTCATACAAGTGCGGGCTTAGGTGAATACTGGGCTTTGGTGAGAAAGGCGAGCAAAGTAAAGGCAAGGCAAGGTAAGATTATTTTATCTTGGTGTAAAGGGGCAGAGATAGCATTTAGGAGAGTGGTGTGCTCCTCCAGCCAGATTTGGAAGATTGCAGCAACTCTAGCTTCCCAGCATGCCTCGATCCCTTACAATTTGGCTACAGACGTAACAGGCCCACAGCAACGCCATTTCCTTAGCCCTGCACTCATCCCTAGAACATCTGGACAACAAAGACACCTACGTCAGATTCCTGCTTATCGACTACAGCTCCACCTTCAACACTGTTATCCCCTCCAGACTGATCTCAAAACTTAGACCGAAGTCTCAGCTATGCTCTCTGCTACTGAATCTTCAGCTTCCTGACCCATAGACCGCAATCAGTGAAGATAGACAACTGCACCTCCTCCACGATAATACTCAACACTGGAGTGCCCCTAAAGATGCGTTCTCAACCCCCTACTGTTCTCCCTGTACACCCACAACTGTGTAGCCAAATTCCGAAGGAACACCATCTACATGTTTGCTGACGATACCGCTGTGATAGGACGGATATCAAACAATGACGAGTCAGAATACAGAAAGGAGGTAGAGATAGTAGGAACTGCAGATGCTGGAGAATCCGAGACAACAAAGTGCAGGGCTGGATGAACACAGCAGGCCAAGCAGCATGATAGGAGCAGAGAGGCTGACGTTTCGGGCCTAGACCCTTCATCAGAAAAGGGGGAGGGGAAGGGGGTTTTGAAATAAATAGGGAGAGAGTGGGAGGCGGATAGAAGAGGGATCGAGCAGTTTCAGGGCCGAAGAGATTACGAGAGAGTTGCAGTGGGAGAGAGATCCCTTGAGGTTTGTCCGGAGGGAGGAGGGTAACTTCTTCAGGTTAGGCATCCTTAGAAGAGGCTTCGCAGTGGGGTTAAAAATGAATCAGAGATAGTAGGAACTGCAGATGCTGGAGAATCCGAGACAACAAAGTGCAGGGCTGGATGAACACAGCAGGCCAAGCAGCATGATAGGAGCAGAGAGGCTGACGTTTTGGGCCTAGACCCTTCATCAGAAAAGGGGGAGGGGAAGGGGGTTTTGAAATAAATAGGGAGAGAGTGGGAGGCGGATAGAAGAGGGATCGAGCAGTTTCAGGGCCGAAGAGATTACGAGAGAGTTGCAGTGGGAGAGGGCTTGTTGACGTGATGCAATGATAACAATCTCTCTCTCAGTGTCGGCAAAACAAAAGAACAGATCGTTGACTTCAGAAAGAAGAGAGGAGAACATGCCCCCATCTATAACAACGAAGCGGAGGTTGAGAGGGTTGAGAGCGTCAAGTTCCTGGGAGTGACAATAACTGACAACCTGTCCCAGACTTCCCATGTAGATGCAACAGTCAAGAAGGCACAACAATGCCTCTTTTTCGTCAGGCAGCTTAGGAAATTCAGCATGTCCGTAAGGATCCTCGCCAACTTTCACAGATGCATCATAGAAAGCATGCTGTTTAGGTACATAACGGCCTGGTATAGCAACTGCTCCACCCAGGATCATAAGAAACTACAGAAGGTTGTGTGCGCAGCTCAGGCCATCGCAGAAGCCAGCCTTCCATCCATGGACTCCATTTACATCTCTCCCTGCCACAATTGTCAAAGACACATCCCACCCTGGTAATGCTCTCCTACAAACTCGTCCATCAAGCAGAAGATACAGAAATTTGGAAACACGAAACAGGTTCAAGAATAGTTTCTTCCCTGCCAGTGTGAGACTGATGGATGGACTCTCTAACTTCAAGTAATGTTGATCTTATTAATGTTGATTTTGCTTTACCCACATCCTGTGCATTGTAACCTGCATGCCTCATGCTGTCCAAGTTTTTTGTCACCTAATGACCTGTATGTCCTAGCTTACTACAATCTGCCTGTACTACTTGCGAACAAAGCTTTTCACTGTACTTAGGTACAAGTGACAGCAAATCAAATCATTCAATCAGGTTGCAGTCTTGTGTCCCTGACAACTATGTCTGCAGGAAGTGTGACTGGCTGCAGCTCCTCACAGACCATGTGGTTTGGTTGGAGCAGCAGTTGGACTAACTGAGGACCATACAGGGTGCAGTTAGTGTGTGGTAGACACTAGTTACAAGGAAGTCGTCACACTGCAGGTTTGGTCAGGTAGATGGGTGACCATCTGGAGAGACAGACAGGTAGTACAGGAGTCTACTATGTCTTTCTAACAGGTATACTGTTTTGGATACCGTTGAGAGGGATAGACTCTCAGGGGAGTGTAACAGCAGCAGCCAGGCATGTGTAACCACAACTGGCTCTGCTGTAGGGCAGGGTTGGGCAAAGTCCAAGTAATAATGGTAGAAGATTTGCTAGTTAGGAGCACAGACAGGTGTTTCTGTGGCAGTGTTCGAGACTCTAGGATGGTGTGTGTGCTCGGGACAAGGATGTCTCTGAGCATTTGCATGAAATTCTTAAGGGGGAAGATGAGCAGCCAAAGATCATTGTGCACATTGGTTCCAACCACATAGGTAGAAATAAGGATGAGGTCCTGTGGTGTGAGAACAGGGAGTTAGGCAAGATGCTGAAAAGCAGGACCTCTGGATTTCGACCAGTATTACATGCTAGTGAGGCAAGGAATAGAAAGATAGGACAGATAAATATGTGGCTAAAGAGCTGGTGCAGGGGACAGGGTTTCAGGTTCTTGAATCATTGGGACCTCTTCTGGGGCAGGGTTGACCTGGACAAGAGCGATGGCTGCACCTAAACTGGAGGAGAACTAAGATTCTCAGAGGGAGATTTGCTAGTACTACTTGGCAGGCCTTAAACTAGAGTGGCAGGGGGCTGGGAACCAGAGCAGTGGGTCAGCAAGTGGAGGGATTGAGGGCAAAGTAGATATTAGGACGATGTTAGAGACTGATGGACTGCAGTGTGTTTATTTCAACACGAGGAGTATTATGGGTAAGGTAGCGGAGCTTAGAGCCTGGATCAGGACTATGATGTTGTGGTGATTACGGAGTGGGACAGGACTGGCTGCTCAATGTTTTTATTTTTGAGCTCTACCCACATTGCCTCAGTGGATCCCTCCAGTATGTCCTATCTGAGTGCAGATGTGACATTCTCCCTGATTAGTTGCATTACTAATCAGGGAGAATGTCACATCTGCACTGCGAGAGGACATACTGGAAGGCTCATCCACTGAGGCAATATAGGTAGAGCTCAAAAATAAGAAGGGTGCAATCACACTGGTGGGATTATACCATAGGCCCCCAAACAGCCACAAGACATTGAGGAACAAATATGTAGGCAGATTATAGAAAGATGCAATATCAACAAGGTTGTTGTAGGGGGTGACTTTAATTTCCTGATTATTGACTGGGACTTCCTTTAGAGCAAGAGGCTTAGATGGGGCAGAATTTGTTAAGTGCATCCAAGAGGGTTTCTTGAAACAGTATGTGGATAGTGCAACCAGAGGAGGGCCATACAGGACCTTGTGTTGGCTAATGAGCCTGGCCAGGTGACTGACCTTTCAGTGGAAGAGCATTTTGGAAACAGTGATCACTACTCCTTGAGTCTTAAGATAGCTATGAATAAGGATAAGTCAGGACCTTGTGTGAAGGTGCTAAATTAAGAGAGGGCAAATTACGTCAGTATTAGGCAGGAGCTAGGGAGTGTTAATTGGGAGGAGCTATTATCAGGCAAGCCCATATTTGACTTGTGGGAGTTCTTTAAAGATCTACTGATCAGACTTTAGGACCGGCATGTTCCAATAAGGAGGAAGGACAAGGATGACAACGTAAGGGACCTTTGGATAATATGGGAGATTGTGAATTTAGTCAAAAGGGAAAAAGAAGCATATGTAACATCTAGGAAGCTAAAATTGGATGGGACCCATGAGGAATTAGGGAAAGCAGGGAATTAGGAGAGCAAGGAGGAGCCATGAAATGATCCTGGCTAATAGGGTTAAAGAGAATCCCAAGGCATTCTATACATACATTAAAAATGAGAGGATAACTAGGGATTGGGTAGAACCACTCCAGGATAAAGGAGGCACTTTGTGCCTGGAGGCAGGGATGTGGGCGAGTTCCTAAGTGAGTACTTTGCATCAGGATTCACCCAGGAGAAGGGCTTGGAGGATAGTGAGATTAGTGGGGAGCATGCTGATATGCTAGGGCATTTTGAAATTAAGAAAGAAAATGTGTTGGGCCTCTTGAAGAGCATTAAGGTGGATAAGTCCCCAGGGCCTGTAGGGATCTACCTTAGGTTATTGAGAGAGGCAAGAGGGGAGCTTGTTGAGGTCTTGACCAAGATCTCTGTATCCTTGCGAGCTACTGGAGAGTTCTCAGAGGACTGGAATGTAGCTAACATTGTTCCGCTGTTCAAGAAGGGAATTGGGGATAATCCGGGAAACTATATACCAGTCAGTATCACCTCAGTGGTTGGGAAGCTATTGGAGAGAATTCTTAGAGGATTTACATGAGTTTGGAGAAGCATGGCCTAATTAGGGACAGTCGGCATGGCTTTGTAAGGGGCAGGTCATTTCTTACTAATTTGATTGAATTTTTCGAGAAGGTGATAAAGGTGATGGATGAGGGTAGAGCAGTGGCTGTTGTCTACATGGATTTTCATAAGGCTTTCACAAGATCCCTTATGGTAGGCTCATCCAGAAGATCAAGATGTGTGGGATCCACAGTGACTTGGCTGCTTGGATTCAGAATTGGCTTGCCCATAGAAGGCAGAGGGTATTGGTGGAAGGGTGGTTTTCTGGTTGGAGGTCCATGACTAGTGGTTTTCCACAGGGATTCGTACTGTGACCTCTGCTGTTTGTGATAAATATAAATGACTTGGATGAAAACATAGTTGGGTGACTTAGTAAGTTTGCAGATGACACAAAAATTGGTGGAGTTGTGGATAGTGTAGAAAGTTGTCAAAAGATAGTGGGATATAGTTTAGTTGCAGATATGGGCGGAGAAATTGCAGATGGAGTTTAATCCGGGTATGTGTGAGGTGTCACACTTCGGGAGATCAAAGGTTAGGGAAAAGTGTACAGTTAATGGCATGACCCTGAACAAGATTGATGTACAGAGGGATCTTAAGGTTCAAGCCCATAGCTCTCTGAAAGTGGCCACACAAGTAGATAGGCTAGTAAAGAAGGTGTATGGCATGCTCGTCTGTATTGGTTGGACCATTTAGTACAAGAGATAGTAGGAACTGCAGATGCTGGAGAATCCGAGACAACAAGGTGCAGAGCTGGATGAACACAGCAGGCCAAGCAGCATCATAGGAGCAAAAAGGCTGACGTTTCGGGCCTAGACCCTTCATCAGATTTCTGATGAAGGGTCTAGGCCCGAAAC
>NW_025970551.1:0-11956 GCF_021869965.1 Rhincodon typus | reverse complement strand
CTGGACCCTTCAGCTTTCCTGCTCCTCTGATGCTGCTTGGCCTGCTGTGTTCATCCAGCTCTACACCTTGTTATTTCATTAAGATCACCCCTCTTTCATCTCAACTCCAATAGGTACTGGCCTAACTTATTTAACCTTTCCTCACAATAGAAAACCTTCATCCCAGGATTCAGTTAACTGAACTTTTTTTGAACTGGTTTCAATACAATTATATCAATCTTAAACAAGAAAGCTAATACTATGTAAAGTACTCCGGATATAGTCTTACCAACAGTCTATAAAACTCCAGCTAATAATCACAATTTTTATCCTCAATTCCCCTTTCAATTAATGCAGATATTCAATTTGTCTTCCTCTTCACCTTCTACACTTGCATATTAACTTGTTGTAATTCATGTATGAAGAGCCTCCAGAGTCACTTTACAATAGTGTTCTGCGGTCACTCCTCATCCTAACAATATTCTGCTTTGCATTGCTTCCATCAAAGTAGAGAAGTTCACCTTGTCCCACATTATAATCCTTCTGCCAAACTTTTGTACACTCAATTAACTGAGCTGAATTGCTCTGTAGACTGTGTCCTTTTGATAACTTACATTGTAGCTAACTTTGTCTTATCAGCAAATTTAGGCCATGGTAGATTCAGTTACTTCATCCAAGTCATTCATATAGATTGTAAACATTTATGACCCCAGAATTTGAGATCCATGCTAAACATGTTACATCCTATAGCATGACCTGATATTTTGTGAAATAACCTTTGATATAATATGGTAGACAAACAGGAGGCTGGAAGAACACAGCAAGCCAGGCGGCACCTGGAGGAAAGGAGAAGTCAACGTTTTGGGTATTAACCTTCTTTAGGACTGGACGTGGGAGTAGGGGGAGCTGCAGATAAAGGCAGCGGGGAGGGGCAGGTAGCAGATAGATGGACACTGGTGGTAGGTATGACCTGGTTGGTTGATGGGAGGGATGAATCCAGTTGGTAGCTGGAAGGGAGGGTCAGCAGGTGGAATGGAAGGGAGGAGCTGGGTCTGGAAAGGGAGCTTGGGGATGGGTGGGAAGGTTATTTGAAGTTGGAGAACTCAATGTTGAGTCCTTTGGGCTGTAGGGTGCCCTGGCGAAAGATAAGGTGCTGTTCTTCAAATTTGCATTCTGATTTACTGTGACACTGTAGCGGGCCACGGATGGACATGTTGGAGGATATAATATCTTGTCAAGTGCCATTCAGAAATCCAAGCACACATAATTCAGTCTCACTAACGTGCAAGTGAAGCAAAAGCTCTCTACTCTTGCATTAAATTCCATTCACAATAATATACGCCATTCTATTAGCAACACCTTAAGTAATTGAGAGAAGTAAGAGTGAAAACCATAGAGGCTCTGGATCCAATATCCCAGTTCCCCTCATTTTATTGAGGTAGCACCAGAGCGCTGGAGGACTGCAAAGGCTGTACACTGCTTAATAAATCTGCAAGAGATAAGTCCGGCAACTCCTTAATCCAACTATTTTGTTACTTCCTCGAAAAATTCTAATACATCAGTCAAACACAATTTCCTTCACAAAACCATGTTAACTCTCTCTGATTATATTATGCTTTTATGAAGGTTCTGCTATTACCTTCTTAATAACATCTAACTGGTCTGTTGTTTCAGCTTTTTGTCGCCTTCTTTACTAAATCACACTGTGGATGTGCTGGTGTTGGACTGGAATGGACAAGGTCAGAAGTCACACTACACTGGGTTATAATCAACAGTTTTATTTGAAATCACAAGCTTTCAGAGTGCTGCTCCTTCCTCAGATTTACAAGGACATTGTCAGGGTTGGAGGGTTTGAGCTATAGGGAGAGGCTGAATTGACTGGGCCTAGCCAAGGGGTGACCTTATAGAGGTTATGACATAAACTTAATTTCAGACAGGATAGGCTTTGGGTTCATTCTTTTTGGAAAATTAAAACACTAATTGATCAATAAAATAGCTGGACTAGATGTGTATTATTTCTTCCTTCATGACAGAATAGAAAGGAATCAGAACTGCAACAAGCTGATAATGACACCTGTCAGATGCATTGTCAAAACTTTTACCCATTTATAAAATCATGAGGGGGAGGATAGGGTAAATAGATAAGGTCTTTTCCCTGGTGTGGGGGAGTCCAAAACTAGAGGGCATAGGTTTAAGGTGAGAGGGAAAGATTTAAAAGGGACCTAAGGTGTAACCTTTTCACACAGAGGGTGGTGCGTGTATGGAATGAGCTGCCAGAAGAAGTGGTGGAGGCTGGTACAAATACACCATTTAAAAGGCATCTGGATGGGTACATGAATAGCAAAGGTTTAGAGGGATATGGGCCAAATGCTGACAAATGGGACGAGATTTATTTAGGATATCTGGTCAGCATGGACAAGTTGGACGGAAGGATCCATTTCCGTGCTGCACATCTCTGTGACTCTATGACTCTAAGTCACCTCTTGCTCTTCTAAGCTCCAGAAGTTATAGGCTTGTATACAGCACTTCAGGTGCAGTCTCACCAACGTGCAAGTGAAGCAAAAGCTCTCTACTCTTGCATTAAATTCCATTCACAATAATATATGCCATTCTATTAGCAACACCTTAAGTAATTGAGAGAAGTAAGAGTGAAAACCATAGAGGCTCTGGATCCAATATCCCAGTTCCCCTCATTTTATTGAGGTAGCACCAGAGCGCTGGAGGACTGCAAAGGCTGTACACTGCTTAATAAATCTGCAAGAGATAAGTCCGGCAACTCCAGTCCATTCAGCCAAATTTCAGCGAATACACAAGTAAGTGTATTTGCAAAAAATATGGGTTACTTGATGAAATTCAACATTAATATATTCAAGGACAATGATGTTTTGATGTCTGAGGAAGTCTTAGAGTGTACAGCTGACAGGAAAGCACTTGATGTTGTGTAAATAAATGTGCAAAATAAGGTTTAACAAAAATTGCACAATAGATATAGAAAGATTATCGCCTTTGAGATTGAAGGGACACTAGTAGCATGGATACAACTTTTACTAAGGCCAGAAAGTGTAGTGGTCAATGAATTTTTTTTAGTTCAGATTGGGAGAGAAGCATGAACTGTTCCATCAGAGTTCTGCTGTTTATCAGTGAACTGAATTTTGGACATACAGATAATCTATTCCAAGTTGCACGGGGCATCAAACTTGGCAAAGTAATCAAGAGTAATGAGGACAGCCACAGAATTCAGGCCAGCACAGACAGATTGGGGAAATGAATCAAAACTCAAAAACAGTCTTTCAAATACAGCCGATATTTTGACACTGACTCAGTTGCCTGTTTTCAATATCTTTTGAAAAAAGAGACAATTTCAGTGCAGGCAGTTTTATTTATGGGTCTCATGAACATTGCCTCGATCTGCAGTCAGGTGACCACTGCAGTCATTTTGTTTTTCCTTTTTTTAATGAACATTTTAGTCCATGAAAGATCTCATGTTTAACAAAAGTTAATATTTGATAGTCCATATTTAGCAAGACCATAACAAATTGTTGGCACGTACCAGTTCTCCTGGTTGAAGTGGGATTGGTATTTACTTTTTTTAAGGTCTTAGCGAAAATTTTTAGCTCAGGTTATGGATGCAGGTGTTTGTTAGCTGTTGTTGTTCTGTGGTGTGGTGTGCAGACGTTTCATTACCCTTCTCAGCAACATCACCTTTAATCGACAAAGTGACCATACTGGGTCAAGCCAACACCAGACATGCATGGGAGTTTCTGGAAGTCCGGTTCTCAACACGGGCCTCCATTAACAAACACATAGATATAGACCCTGTATACAGATTACTGCTAAAACAACAGAACTGAAGCAACTCGACTATCACACCAGAGGATCATATAAATCCAGAAGGAAGCAGCACACCAACGTTTCGATTAGAGGTCGCACTGATGATGTTGCCTAAAAGGGTGACAAAACGTCTGCATACCACAGGACAACCGGCTTGGCAAGCTAACAGACAACTGCATTTGTATTTACTGCTTGTCAATATCATACATTTTGCTGTATATCTATTGTATTATATTCTGACTAAAGTGTTGTTTAAACTCAACCTATCCACTATATTGGTTGCAATTAATCGCAATTGATTAAATATTAATAATGTTAAAATATTAGGAAGATTCACACCACTACACCCATTTTTTTCCTAACTTTGAGAAGGGTAAAATTAAACACAGTCCCACGTATGTTTGCTAATCTCAGCATTCAAAAGCAAGTGCAAGGGATGTAACACCTTGGGAACTAATGGGGAGGTGATCAAAATTCCAACCATGCAAATCCAACTGAATGAGAGGGAGCATGTTAAAATGAGCTCTTTCTGAATATTGCCTATGAAAATGGCCTCTCATTTTTGAGAAAGCGGGGTGATGCAAGATTTTCAGGAGTTCAGTCCTTTAATCTTAGAAATTGCTACATTCATTATTCTTATGACATAAACCTAATTTCAGACAGGATAGGCTCTGGGTTCATTCTTTTTGGAAAATTAAAACACTAATTGATCAATAAAACAGCTGGACTGGATGTGCATTATTTCTTCCTTCATGACAGAAAAGAAAGGAATCAGAACTGCAACAAGCTGATAATGACACCTGTCAGATGCATTGTCAAAACTTTTACCCATTTACTGACAAATTGCATGCGTGCAGTATGTCCAGATCTATCATAGTCACACTTGTGTTAATCACAATCAGTAAGTCATGTACTGAAAATATATATATAATATGAAAGGACCATTTCAATGGAATTGCACAGGCTTCATTCAGAATGACATTGAAGTTGTTTTCTTCCACTATGGTGTTCACAGGAAAAAGCACTCTCAATAATTATGATTTTTAGTTATTTAATCAACCCTTTTGGACATGCTTTGACAAACCTCCAATGCTAGGGGCACTGCCAATGTGCCAGTAAGACGCTCTCAAATGACGTGCGCCACCTTGGAATTAAACCCACCTCCCAGAACAGGAAACTTGTAAGATAGTACTTCAACAGTGATGCAGGTATCTATTCAAGTATTAACAAGGCCTGAGACTGCTCAGCTTCTGAGATCAGATGGGTTTGGGTATTTTCAGACTACTCTATGTTTATTGTGACTTCTAACATAATTGTTTAATCCTTTTTTAAATATAATAAGTCATAAAAAAAGTGATGTCTGTAGTGTTTTGCGTATCAGATTGACCAAGTGGATCACAGGGCTAAGACAGATAATTAAGGAGTGTGCTTTCAAACCTCCCGTCGTGCAATTCCAGCTATTAATTACACCTATTGGCATTGTTCATGAGTTTCAATTGAAATGATTGATTAACTTAGCAGTTAACAACTGCTTCGAAGTATCATTGAGAGCTGGAACTTGGAGAATTAATCAGACAGTGAAAGATTTTGACACTCAACAACAAAGCAGTAAGTAGTAAATACTGTGCAAATTTTAGGCAGCAGGGGTCTCATTACATAACAATAGGAAAACACCTTTTTAAAATATATATGGATTATTATATTATAACTGCCTTTAAAAAAGTCTGAATTTTCATGTCACAAGCCAATCCACATACTTGACCTAAAAGAATTTGATGGCAAATCACTTGAAAAGCAGAATCAAGAATAAATATCTAAGAATGGAGAATATATCGTTTGAGTGTTTCTAACTAAGCCAGGGTCAAGAGCTCAGACAGTAAATTGACTTGTCTTTTGTCAAAAGTAATCTGTGATTATAGTTGATTAGATTAAACTGTGATCTTTTTACCTTTCATTCAAGAACACACAGCAGTAACACTCATTGCATAATCAAGAGAGACTGGCTGTGGCAGAACATTACTTTCTCACTCCAGTTAATGTATGGTCATCGCTTTGACAGTTTTCTGTTCACTACCACTGAGTCAACTGACTTGTATAGACTGGGTTAAATATTGAAAGCCCCTTGGGGGAGTCTGCACAAACTATAATTCAAAGTCATAATAAATAGTCTTTAAACGGTCATGCCAGAATCATATGAAAGAAATCCTAGTAGACATTTCAACAATGCTAATTTATATTTACAGAAATCCAGATTATTGCAATTTGTGAAATATACATGTATGTTATTTTCACAGAGGAGCTATAAAGGTTTATCACTAAAGCCTCTACCTTAGGAGTGCATTCATGTTAGCTTTGGTGCTAATTCACCATTTCTCAGTGTCTTGAGGCACGTTTTTAGTAATTGTAGCAAAGCCAACCAAACAGTGAGCACTGAAGTTTCAGAGCAGTAAATGGAAGAAGGTGGATACTGTTTTGCAGAGCATCTGTGCTCTGTTCATGGCAAACGATAATAATTTCCAGTCGCAGACCATTTTAACACCCCCTCCCACTCCCTGGGTGACATGTCCATCCTGGGCCTCCTCCAGTGTCACAATGACGCCACCCGTAAACTGGAGGAGCAGCATCTCATATTCCGCCTCGGGAGCCTACAGCCTAATGATCAAAACATAGATTTCACTGGTTTTAAAATCTCCCCACCCCCGGCCTCATCCCATGTCCAACCATCCCTCTCATCCCCACCTCCTTGACCTGACACAACCTGTCCATTTTCTCTCCCACCTATCTGCCCCTCCCACCTCACTGACCAATCCCCACCATTCCCTACCTGCACTCACCTATCACAATCCCACCTACCTTCCCCACCCCCATCCCTCCTCTCTCTATTTATTTCTGAGTCCTTTCCTACTCCCCCTTTCCGAAGAAGGGTCCCGACGCGAAATGTCAACTTTCCTGCTCCTCTGATGCTGCCTGGCCTGCTGTGTTCCTCCAGCTCCATACTGCGTTATTATCTGAAACTCTACCCTTCTCATAACTAACACTGTGTAATTAGCCTTATCAATTTGAAAAAAAAATCGAGCAAATGTAACTCATAGCAATTTTGTGGAAGACATTAATTGTTAACTTTAAATATATGCTAAACGAATTGTCCGTGAAAAACATGTGTGAGCTACATGTGCAGTAGCTCAGTAATAACCCGTGCTTTTTGTTAAGTCAGGTTGCAACAGAATTCTTATTGAAGTGAACACTTTTTGACAAACTTGCTTATCAATAATCTGCTTCAAAAATTAATGTGTTACAAACATGCCCAAGTTTAGACTTGTGGCATTTGATTGACTGAAAAGAATCCCTTTCATGACCATCCCAAATGTCTCTTCCTGTTAGTCATTGTTTCTGATTTCAAAATATTCAATAAGAAATAGGATGAAATAAATATAAAATACTTGAACTCTTATCTTAGAGAAAAACAATATCTCAGCTTGCAGCTGAGCAAGTAGAACCAAACTAAAACTGAAGTCAAAATGTGAAAAAATGGGGAAAGATAACAAGGAGAGGAAGAAAGTGGTCAAATAAACTTTAATGAAAAAATATCAATTTAAAATTGCTGTACAGCTGCGTATTTTTATTCTTTGTGATTATTTCCTTCAAAAGTTGTACATGTACCTGAAAATCTCCTGGTATTTCCAGGCTCCTAGAGTTGCACTTAAATATGCTACAACACAGGAGACAGAAATGTTTGGCTCAAGTTGAATAATAGACATCACCATCTAAATGAAAGAGATTATGTATAACTGGAAACAAGGTTTTCAAAACATCAATGATTACAGGTGTAGGGACTCAAGATAGTGAGCAAAAATGCAAGCCTAGCAATGTTTTTTGTAACAGGTTCTAAAAAGCAATGCACTGCCTAATCTTTCACCTTCCATGCAAGTTTATTCCTAATATTTGCCTTGAATTTTGGACCAATGATTTATCAACACAATGCAACGTGAGAAAAAAGCACAGTTAAATGATAAAATTATTTTATTTTACCTTCAATTTAACAAAATGGAAACTCGTGACCCAAAAACACAATCTTACCAGAGCAAGATGGCCACACAATTTCTCATTTGTTCATATCAGCTGCCCGAAAGGATTTCATTTTAAACATTTCTTTAAAACACGCAGTTGACGTGACAATATTTTTTCCATTCTCAGAATGCTGCATTGTTCCTATATATTCAAAGATAGTTCTTTCAGAATAAATCATCACTTTGATCAACTGCATAAAATAGCAGCAATTTTACATCAGAGAGCTTCACGGTCTCCATCTAGTTTGAACTTTGATGGAAATATGATTTATGAAATATATCTTTTAGGGTTGAATAATGTAAATTCTAATGTTAGCCTTTATACTTTTCAAAGAGGCCCAGTGGTTTTGTTTTTCCAAAAGATAAGCTAGTGGAGGATGGCACTGGCCGCAGAGACATACAATCCAAAGAGAAGCAGCAAAGTAGGCAGAACATTGAGCTTCCATAGTGAAATAACCTGCACAGCAACTCACAGGTAAGAATAAAGCTGTACTTTCTTCTCAAGGAAAAGAAGATAAGAAGAACTGGCAGCACTTTGCAAGCAGACACTGCAAAAACTATGTTATGCCTGTTGTGGGCTGCTTGCTGCCATTTTGGGCCTGGTCTCAGATCTTCTTATAAAGTTACAGTCATACAGATCTACAGCACAGAAAAAGGCCCTTTTGCTCTTCACATCCGCGCTGGTCAAAACCAACCACATAACTGTTCTAATCCAATTTTCCAGCACTTTGTCCATAGCCTTGTATGCCTTGGCATCGCAGGTGCACATCTAAATACTTCTCAGATGTTATGAGAATTGCTGCCTCTACCACCCAGAAAAGCAGTGAGTTCCAGACTCTCATCACCCTTGGAATTAAAAAAAAATGCTCACGTATCCTCTAAATCTTCTGCTTCTAACCTTATATCTATGACCCCTGGTCACTGATCTTTCCATCAAGGGGAGAAGTTTCTTCCCATCTATCCTGTCGAAGTTTTTCACTATTTTATACATCTGAATCATGTCTTGTCTCAATCTCCTCTGCTGTAATGAAAACAATTCCAGGCTGTTCAATATCTCTTCATGTTTGAAACTTTCCAGTCCAGGCAACATTCTGGCAAATGTCTTCTGTACCTTCGCCAATGCTATCACCTTCCTCCCATAATGTTGATTCCAGAATTGCATACAATCTGTGGCCAAACTAACTTTTTATACAGTTCCAGCATAACCTCACTGGTCTTAAGCTCTAAGCCATGTCTAATGAAGGCAAATATACCTTATGCCGAATTAATCAATTTATCCATCTGTCCTGATACCTTAATGGACCAAATTTCCTCTGATCCTTGGGTGCTTCCGAGGGTCCTATCATTCACCATATATTCCTTTGCCTTGTTTGTCCTGCTCAAGTCCATCACCTCATTTATCTGGGTTGAATTCCATTTTCCACTGACTAGCCTTTCTATATCCTATTGTAGTTAAAGGCTATCCTCCTCAGTATTTACCAGCCCACCAATTTTTGCGTCGTCCACAAACTTACTAATCAACCCTCCTACATTCAAGTCTAAATCATTCATATAAGCCTCAAACGCCAAGGACTTCATAACCAACTCCTGCAGGACCCCACTGACCGCGGACTTCTCGTCGAAAAAACACTGCTCATCCAAATGAATGAACTTATCATCCAGAGGGAACTGAGGGACTGCAGTGTCTCTTGATTCACAGATTCATGGCTCACTCCTACCGCACCTGACTGTGTCTTGCAACCTGAAGGTTTCTCTACATATCACATTGACCACACAGTGTCCTTCAGTAAGGCAAGGGGCAGTGGAGTCTGCCTCCTGGTGCTTAGACAAGGCGACCTCAGCGAGAAACTCTCCCCGGACCTAGAATATCTAACAGTGAAGTGCCATCCCTCCTAACTGCCGTGCGGGTTCTCCTCTGCCACCCTGACAGCAGTCTACATACCACCCCATGTAGAAGTGAAGAGTGCTCTGGATGAAATTTACACTGCTACAAATGCACTTGAGATATAAACCCCAAGGTCTTATTCATCGTAGCGGTGATGTCAAACAGGCCAACCTCAAGAGAGTGCTACTAAAATACCATCAATACGTCTGCTGTACCACCAAGGGGCTGAACATCTTTGACATTGCTACACAACCATCAAAGATGTCTACCATTCCATACTCTATCCGCACTTTAGAAAACCAAATCAGAACACTATGTTCCTTCTCCCAGCTTACAAGCAGAAGCTTAATTGTGAGGACCTAGTATAGACAGTAGTATAGTGCTGGTCTGAGGCAGTGGAAGAGCTTCGGTTGGACTGCGTAGAATTGGTGGACTTCTCCATATTCAAGAATTCAGAGGTCAAATTAAACAAGTATGCTACCACCATCACAGACTTCATTAGCAAGTGTGTAGAGGACTGTGTGCCAAAGATGTCAATCTATATGCTCCCCAACTGGAAACCATGGATGAACCAGGAAATCCATTGCCTACTGAAGACCCAGTGTGTGGCATTCAAGTTATATGACCCTAAGATTTACAGGAAATCCAGATACATCTTCCGTAAGGTCATTAGAGATGCCAAGAAACAATTCCAGACAAAGTTAGAGACCCAGACTAATCACATGGACACCTACTGCCTGTGGCAAGACCTACATAACATAACAAGCTACAAAATGAAGCAGAATACAAAAAGTAGACAAAAATATATTTCTCCCTGATGTACTTAATGCGTTTTATGCTCGGTTGGAACATAAGGTTGGTGAAACGGTGTCAACTGCCCCGACAGCCTCGGATGCATCTTTTCCCTCAGTCATCGCTGCAGTCATCAGATTGGCCTTCTTAAGAGTGAACCCATGGAAAGTGGCTGGCCCAGCCGTGCACTCAGATCCTGTGCCAACCAACTGGCGGGGGTATTCACCGATATCTTTGACCTCTCCTTGCTACAATCTGAAGTCCCCACCTGCTTCAAGAAGAACACCATCATCCTTGTACCAAAGAAAACACATGCAACGTGCCTCAATGACAACTCCCTGGTAGCTCTGACCTCCATTATTATGAAGTGCTGAGAAGCGAGTCATGACTCACATCAACACTAGTCTCCCAGCCTGCCTCAATCCCTTGCAATTTGCCAACTGTGCAACAAGTCCACCATCTCCCGAGCCCTACACTTATCCCTGGAACATTTGGCTAATAAAGATGCCGATGTCAGAATTCTACTTAATAACTGCAGCTCTGCCTTCAACACTGTAATCCCAACCAAACTAATCTCCAAACTCTGAGACCTAGGTCTCTGCTCCACCCTTTGCAACTGGATCCTCTATGTTGAGGCTGCCCATGACTGAATATCACAGAATGGATGATGGCTGCCCATAACTGAACAGAAAATGGCCCATGGCTGATGCAGCAGAACAGGGCTGACTGTAACATTTCAAGATTTCTGAATGTGCATAAAATATAGACAACAACATATAACATTTGATTCAGCGAGATCATAGCTCAAGGTTGCAGGTGACTCATCAGTAAAACATTCAGGTCAGTGTCACACAGTAAAAATGCACCCCCTCTCCTCATCCCGTCCTGATCATTACAGGGAGGAACGAAAACGGAGATTAGTAGATATTGGAATATGGATTGAATGACACAACCAGTTAACTAAAGAATTCTAACATTAGGTGTAACCACATTACTTCGTTAGAACTGATCAAAAATCAATATTCTCTTGTATTCCCTGTAATGAGAAATTTAAAAGTTCCTGATCGAATTAATTGGCAATTAACACGGTGCAGCTGACAAATGTTACTTGAATACAGTATTCATCGTGAAAAGCCTCGAGGAAAAAGATAAGAAAGTCTGGGAAAGCATCATGAAGGACCAGGGGTGAACCATGAGCCTGTGATTAGTGTTGTGCCTTTTATTCTGTATGCTATATCTGCACTGTAAATCACAACTAAAGGTCACCTGAATCCTCCCCACGACTTGCACTGTCATTGAAAATATGAGATTTAACCAAGACAACAAGGTGCAGAGCTGGATGAACACAGCAGGCTAAGCAGCATCATAGGAGCAGAAAGGCTGACGTTTCGGGCCTAGACCC
>NW_025970550.1:0-11956 GCF_021869965.1 Rhincodon typus | reverse complement strand
TCTTCAGTTCCTGCTATCTCTGTTTAACCTTTGGGGGAGTGCAGGATCTGCCTGAACTTGATTGTTGGTGGGGACTGTCTGTTTGTGTGGTCAACATGGGGCTGTCTGAATTCATTTTCCATCTAATTTTGAATGCTATAAAGGTAGTGAAGTTATAACAAAATGGTAATTCAGCACATAATCTTAAGATTTAGAATAATATAAATATCAGGGACTTTGCCCCACTCATCAAACTTTTCACCATCGGTTCTGAAGAAGGGTCACTGGACATGAAACATTAATTCTGCTTTCTCTCCACAGATACTGCCAGGCTTGCTGAGTTTTTCCAGCAATTTCTGTTTTCACGACTGATTTCCAGCATCTGTAGTTCTTTCAGTTTGTTTCACCATCGGACTGGGGTTAGCAAGACTGGTGCTGTGGAATCTGAGAAGGAACTTTGAGTGCCACTAACACCAAAGTTCCCAGTGGATCGAAGGCAGTGTGAGATTCACTTGTTTGTACATATACCCATATTATATAGTTTAAGCTAATAGATTCACTCATTACCTTACAAATGTCTCCAGTATGTATGAAGTAGATTAAGCTAATAAATTTGCTTCATATTGAGGGGCATACATCTTCTATTATTCATTTTGATCAGACCTTAAAGAACATGTTAAGTACTTTCAGTCTGACAATACAATATGCCTAAATTGTTTGTGAGCAGCAGATGGTTGAACATTGTGGCCTTTGCAACAGGGTTACTAAAGAACTGCGAATGCTGGAGATTTGAAACACACAAAAACAAAAGTTGCTGGAGAAACTCAGCAGGTCTGGCAGCATCTGTGGTGAGCAAACAGAATTAACATTTTGAGTCCAGTGACTTTTCTTCAGAACCCATCACCTCTCTCTGCAAGACATCTTATTTGAATGTTTGCAAAGACTGAAGTCTAAACGTGTGGGGCCAAATGGAAAGAAACACTTCTCTTTTGCCCTATTTCAATTTTAAAGGAGTTTTAAGACCATGCCACACATACCAGGCCAGTGCCACCTTCCTATCTGGTAATAGAATGGCTTGTCTAAGGTGGCAGTGAAATTGCCTAAGATATTAGACTTCAATGTTCCTCACCTCCCTCTCTGCATTGACACAGAGGCAGGTAGGGAAGGAAGAACCAGTGGCAGCTTTGGGGCAATAAAAATAGTGCATGGAGCAAGAACATCTAGTATTCTTTATTGTTTCTTATATTTTCACTGCTGACCCAGCAACTTAAACAATTTATATTGTGTGTCTTGGAATAACCAACTCTGCCATTAAATTTAAAGCAGGTGAGAGTGAGAGACAAATCCCCTCTGCCACAGCTGAAATGTACTCCTCTCTTTGGAGCCTCAGCAATCATTTCTTGCGGCTGTAATTTTTTCACTGTGCCTGTAAATAACCATGAAACACCGGAGAATATATCAAAATTGGAGATGATGCTAAGCTCAGTGAAGATATTGTCACAAATTCCAGTCCTCTCACCATTCCTCTTGATGATATCAACTACATATCCATTCTGTCATTAGGACCACCAATTTCCAATTCCAAAACCTTTTGCAGCTACATCCCTACCTCAGATCCACTACTGTTATAGTTAAGGGCTTTTTACCCCTCTACAGGCTTCCCTTGAGATTTTCTTGAAAGCTACTCTTGATTTTAAGGACCTTCTTTTTCATTCTCACCTCTCACTTCTTTTTCATTCTCATTTATTCGGTGATATAGTTACTTTGGAGTGTTACCTCTATAACTCTGTCGGCATCTGGTGTATATTCACACAGAAACAGAATTAGAAAAATTCATCAATATTCCCAATAATTATCAACCCCATTAAGCTTAAAGCCACATTGCAAACAGAAAGCATCAATTCCATACTTTCCACAGTACTTAAACTGTCACAGGTCAGCAGGAAAGGACAAATTGTTTCAAAATAATTGACATAATTCAACACTCTTAAAAACTACACTTTAAATATGTTTTCTGCAAACTAATGAGGTTTGCTTCCATTGTATATTTTCAAGCATTAAGATTTTAAATAACCAATTACTATCTTTTTTTGTTACTGCATCTCAGATCTCAATCTTAGATTTAAATTTAACAATTGACATGGTTACAGGTTCATGAGAAATCCAGTGCAATTTTCCCTATAGATTAGCTCCTAGACATATGTAGGCTTAAACTGGAGATTAACATTTCATTCACAAATAATTAACAGTGATTTCCAGTTTTTCTAGATCTGAGTTCTTGCAGTGGGTGGTGAATGTGTGAAATTCGTTACCACAGAGGACTGTGACGTCTGTGCCATCGAGTATATTCAAGGTCCAAATAAATTTTTAATGAGTAAGGGAATCAAAAGCTATTGGAAAAATGCAGGAAGGAAGAGTTTAGGATTATTAGATCAACCATGATCTCATTAAATTGTAGAGATGATATGATGGGCTGAATGACCTATTTCAGCTGCTACATCTTGGCCTAATTAGCTTTCATTGTTGATAGTTTTGAAACGTTTCTGTCTTTTTTTCAACTTCCCCCTCTCTTCCTATTACTTGCAGACTGCTCTGACTTCCGCCAGGGTTGAAGCCTTTCCTCCCCCCTCCCACCCACACACACACTCTTCCTCCTTACAACTTTGCTCCCCCGCCCCACAATCCCTTATAACCACCTTTTTCCCTCAGCCCCTTTTTAGCTTCTATCTCCCACAGATCCCCTTGCAGCTCCTATTACTCCTCCTCACATCCCATTGTTGGGCCAGTAATTTCCCCTAGACAGCCACTTCAAAATAACCCTGTCCCTGGCTCCATCTCCCACCAGATTTCATGTGATTCTACTGTCTCTCCCCAAGCTCATGGGGCCCACTCTGTCACCCTTGTAGAGCCCCATCACCCCAGTGCCCTGGTGGCACAACTGTCTTTCTGTCACCACTGTCCTTGCAGCCCACCTTTTCCTCCATTCCATCCACATTCCAAATTAAAAAGGAAGCTCTCCTTTCTCCCTCCTGCCGTCAGTAGATCCCGGTATCCCAGCTTCTGCCAATGGGCCTTGGCCTCCCCTGTTTCATCCTGCTGCTAGACTTCACAACCCTTGATCTCCCTCTCCCCATCTCCGAACATCAACCATTTCCCTAACAAACTCCTGTCCTGTCCCAGATCAGTGAGCATCTGCCCCCAAACCCAGTCCCACAATCTCCTGCCTCCCAACTTCAGCCTCCAGCTCCACTGCAAGTCCCTCACCCACTTTGCTGCCCGGAGGTCTCCCAATCACAAATCGTTTCTCTTCCATATTGTTTGCTCTTGGTCTAACCAGTGAGCCTATGAACAATAAGTATGGAAGAGAACTGGACTGTAACTGGAAGAATGGCTCCTCCCATTTCCTTCCCTTCAATAAAGAAGGGTGACTCTCTGGTTCACGTGAGTGAATGTTTCTGGTGTAGTTTTGGAGATTTTGTGGTGGACTCACCATCACCCCCATGTATTTTAAACACTGATCAAAAACCCTCCCTATACTTACGTTTCCTCCACACCTGACAATTCTAACATTCTTCGGGCTGGTCTCCCATATTTCACCCTCTGTAAATCTGAGCTGCTCTGCCGCTCGTGTTGTTTTCCACATTTAACCCTGCTCATCCTTCACCTCTGCTTTTTGACCTACACTAGCTCCTGTTCAAGTATTAATTCTGAAAAATTTAAAAATTCTTCATTTTCTGAAGAAGGGTCTAGGCCCGAAACATCAGCTTTCCTGTTCCTCTGATGCTGCTAGGCCTGCTGTGTTCATCCAGCTCTACACCTTGTTATCTTAAAAATTCTCATCCTTGCTTTCGAATCCCTTCCAGGACTTGGCTCCTCTTTATCTCCAGAATCTCCTCCAACCCTGCAACCATCCAAGATACCTGAACTCCTCTCAGTCTGGCCTCTTGAGCATCTTGATTTGAATTGCTGCATTGTTGACCGCTATGCATTCAGCTGCCTAGGGCTTAACCACTAATATTCACTTCCTACAGTTCTCAGCCTCTCTATCTCCCTTCAGTCCTTAAATCTGGCTTCTTTAGCCAGGCTTTTGGTCATCTGCCTTTATATCTCCTTATGAGGTACACCGATGTGCTTTGTTTTATAGTGTCTCTGTGCCTCTAATGCCTCTTATAATGCCTCCTTTGGAGTTTTATTGTGTTGAAATTGCAATATAAACACTAGTTGTTGCTGTTATTTTTGTAGATGGTACCACAAACTGTGAAAAGGGGGTGGAAAATTGCAAAAGAATATCAATGACTTAACAAGTGGACAACGTTATCATACTTCGTGTTAACTTTCAAACTGAGGAAATGCATTTTTAAAATCAATTGGTAGATGGTAATAAAATCTAAAGTGAAAAGTTTTAGGTAAGTTAATAAACAAAGGAAATTAGTGATTCAGCATGATAAGTAATTTAAAAGCCTATTTCTAGGTACAAAAAGCAATCAAAAAGGCTAATGAGATGCTGTGCTTCATCAAAGGAGATTGAGATGACAAAAGCTCAACGTGTATAGCAACAATTACATACAGCTAATCAGAACCTAATTCAAATATTGGCTCTGATATTTGCCTCACTTTTACTCAGCACACCAGCATGAATGAAAAAGTGAAAAAAATGAACATACTGTTGAGTGTCAGTCTGAGGTCACTCATTGCAATTCCAGGCCTCTGTCGAGATATGCCCAGGGAGGCAGGAATCCCACTGGAATCCGGCTCCTGTGATATAGTAGCTCAATGCAAATTTGGCCAACAAATGACAGGAGTAGAATCCCTGACTCTGAGTCAGAAGCTCCAGCATCAAATCCTCCTCCAAGGATGTCATTTTCATCAAAACAAGTTGAGTATCTACCTGCCAATCCTTCCATCACAGACTAAGGGCAGGCAATAAGAACATAAGAGATTCCTGAGAACTATGAAATACAAAGAAAGTGTAACCTCTACTACCACTATCCATATCATCTGACTACATGTGAAAGTTCTGACTCCATGACTGAACTGTAACACACAATCACCATTGACTCTACCTAGTGCACCTGAATTTAGATTGGCTAAACCAAAGATTCTTAGAGAAAGCATTTGGTACTCAACATAACCATCAAACTCTAGAATCATGCAGTGTTGAAGAAAGCCATTCTATCCACTTTACTGCACTGGTTCTCCAAAAGATTAGCTCTTCTTTCTTCTTTGTGTGGCAAGTTTTTCTCTTTGAAGTACTTATCCAATCCCATTCTGAAAGATGTTTTATCTTATGTTTTAAGCCAAAACCGCCACCTGAGATACCTGTCTGGAATATCTTGGGCTGCAGATTTCTGTACATACACTGTAATGAATGCTGTCACTACTTAACATTAAGTAAAGCTGTTCAACTCCGAAGATACATAACACTCCTTTATTTACATCTCCTACATAGTTATTTATCAAATATAGCTCTATAGTGAAGTGCTTAAGACCTCTCTCATCATATACTCATTCTTGGCTGGTATCTTTCTTCTTTGTGATGTCAGAATCATGTGACCTGTTGCATCATCATTATTTACATGCACCTTATTAAGGCCACTAAAATGAGCATTGAATCTGCTTCTTAGCCCCTGTAAGGCATTGGTAAGTTGTGTTCTACTGTTCCTTTGTTCAAAATAAAAATTCCTTCTGTTGAGTCAAGTTTTCTGTCTCCTACTTTATAATTAGTATTTTAGCCCTGCAGAGTAAATTGAAGCTGCCATACATAGACTGACACTGTCATCAGAGAGAAACAACTGATCATCACACTGCAGGCAAGTAGAGAGGTTGCAAAGAAGAGATAGTAGGAACTGCAGATGCTGGAGAATCCGAGACAACAAGGTGCAAGGCTGGATGAACAAAGAAGAATGCTTTGCGGTCATGTCAGCTGGTATAGGAATTGAACCCATGCTGTTAGCATCACCCTCCATTACAAAAGAACCAGCAAGTCAGCTGAGCCAGCCAATTCCCTGTCCCTAAACAGTATCCAGTGTTGACTTTCTCAGGGTGAAGTGGTTGAATTGTAATGAGGGACTGAGAATTCAGGCAAAGCTGAATAAAAACGAGCTCAGGAAGTAATCTTTTCATATAGGGAGCTGTGAAAATGTAGAATGCACTTAACTGGAAAGCTACAGGTTTAAAGCTTAGTTGTGGTGTTTGAAAATAAGTTAGAGCTTGAGAATTAACACAAGTAAACAGCATTAAGAAGAGAAAACAAAAATATGGTGATTAAAATGGCAGTGTTCCGTAGATAACGAAAACAAAGTGGATCAGGGATTTGTCCGTTAATAGCCAATTATAAGATAATATCACCCAGACCTCTCTAATCTAGCCCATTCTCCCAGTCATTTGTAAGCTGTAGAATGGTCAATTAGTGAGAAGGTAAAGAAGTCTAAAATAAATTATCTAGTTCTATAATACTACCCAAAGGACATGGAATGATGGTTCATTTAGTGAAAATACTAACATCACTGCTGATTAATGATTTGCAGTGTTATTCCCTTTTAAAGTTTTTATTTTAAGTTTATCAAACAGATACACTTTCATCAGCTCTAACCTGTTGCTAAAACATCAAACTTGTACTTAGATAACTATTTGAGAATTGTGGAAACACATTAATAAATTATTGATTTACACTCATTCAGAAAAAAAGTCAGGAAAATATGTTTTATTCTTTTCTGCAATGATCAGTAACATAAATCATTCTGGAATCATCACCAGTTGGATTATTGTTCCATTGCCAAAGCTAAATACTTTAATATGGAGCTCCCTCTACTGGAGTGTGTACACTAAGTTGAATCAAGAGTTAACTCAGCGATAGCCATGGTGTCATGTTTCTTGTTCAGTAATGTTGAGGAGGGGTGAAAGCAAGCAAGAAAATGGGGAAAGCAGATTAAAAAGAGCTGGCAGCGGTACCATGCTGGCTTCAGAGGTTTAAGAGTTTTTGTGTGTTCAATTCTCACTCTTTCGAGTACCTGGCACTTGGTGCATGGCAACCAGATGAGAGAGTCCCATTTAACCCAATGTGCTTTGTGGAATTAGGAAATATTGATCGTGTTTGGATCAGTCATGATGATCTCACTGAATGATGCCACAGACTGAAAGGGCTAAGTAGCCTTGTTCTTTTCCTACACTTCTATAAATAATTCATTTGTGACTGAAAATCTTACTTCTCCATAATAGTTTTTGGGTACCCATCTCTAACAGTATCGTTAGGAGCCATACATTAGGCTACTGAGTTGGTTGATCAGCGATGATCATGAAGAATGGTGGAGCAGGCTCGAGGGGCTGAATGGCCTCCTCCTGCTCCTATCTTCTATGAAGTGACTGTCCTATGAAGAGACATCAGTGAAACAGGGCCTGTATTCTCCACAATTTCAAGCAATGAGAGGTGATCTCATTGAAACCTAAAAAATACATAAAGGGATGGACAGGGCAGATGCAGGTAAGATGTTTCCCCTGGTTCAGGGGTCTAGAAGCAGTAGCCACAATTTCAAATATCTAGGCTTGAGCTGACTAGTGGCAAGTGACATTGTGCCACACAAATGCCAGGCTATGACCATCACCAATAAGAGACAATCTAACCACCACCCCTTGACATTCAGTGGTGTTACCATCACTGAATCCCCCACTATCAACATCCTGGGGGTTGTCATTGACCAGAAACTCAACTGGACTCACCACATGAACACAGTGGCAACAACAGCAGGTGAGAAGCTAGGAATACTGCAACGAGTAACTCACGTCCTGACTCCTCAAAGCCTGTCCACCATCTACAAGGCACAAGTCAGGAGTGTTGTGGAATACTCCCCACTTGCCTGGATGAGTACAGCCCCAACAACACACAAGAAGTTTAACACCATCCAGGACAAAGCAGCCCACTTGATTGGCATTACATCCACAAGCATCCACTCCCTCTATCACCGACACTCAGTAGCAACAGTATGTACTATCTACAAAATGCACTGCAGAAATTCACCAGAGATCTTCAGAGAGCACCTTCCAAACCCACAATCACTTCCATCTAGAAGGACAGGGGCAGCAGACATATGGGAACACCACCACCTTCAAGTTCCCCTCCAAGTCACTCACCATCCTGACTTGGAAATATATCGCCGTTCCTTCATTGTTGCTGGGTCAAAATTCTGGAAATCCCTCCATAATAGCCAGTGGGTCAACCCACAGCAGGAAGACAACAGCAGTTCAAGAAGGCAGCTCACCACCACCTACTCAAGGGCAACTGGGGATGGGCAATAAATGCTGGCCAGCAAGTGACACCCACAGGTAAATAGCCAAAAAAACAAGCAAAATGCCATTTAGAACCAAGACAAGGAGATTTTTTTTTTACTCAGAGGGTTGTGAATCTCTATAATTCTCTGTCCCAGAGCACTGTGGAAGCTCAGTCTTTGAGCTTGTTTAAAATAGACATTGATAGATTTCTGTTTACCACTGGCATGAAAGGCTATGGGGATAACTTAAGTAAAAGGATTTGAAGTGTTTATGTTAGGTGATGGATCAGGCTCCTATTCTTATGTTTCTATGTTTGATACGATCTGCCAGTTTTTGAGATGTACAGCTTATGTACCTGACATCACACCAGCACTGAAGCTCATATATCACATTACTCCTACTTGCAGTAGGCAAAACATGAGATCAGTTAACTGTTTATTGTGTTCTCGTCCTGATGAGTTCAAGACAAAATGCTTCAACTTCTTGTCTCCTGTTAGTTACATGTAAGTTCTGTACTCCTGAGCAATTATTTTAATATGAGTGTCTAATTGATGATGCTAGTTGATGCTTTAGCACATTACCGATGAAGTAAAATATTAAGTTTGATGACATACTTGGCTGTTTAGGCTCAAAATGTGTGAGACCATAATCCAGCAAACTAGGACAGTATGGTTATAGGGAGAGCACTGAGGTATGGGACTAAATTAGACAAATCTTGTCTATTGTCAAGTGATCCCTTTCCTGTGTCATAAGATGCTATGAGTTTGACAAAGAGGAGAAAAATAACCAACATGATTTCAGGATGAATCATCAGTACTTCAGAGAAAATTGTACGTTAATTGATTATTATTGTCAATGTAATTATTTGCACCAATATTTCAGTGGTGCATTAATTGACAACACACACAAGATGCTATAAACTGTTATGGTTTTGGCATTTGATCTCACTTTTGTTATTTGATCCTGCCATCAGATTAGTTAGTCAATACTGTTTGTGGGGTCTTGCTGTGTATAAATTGGCTGCTGCCACCATTTTGGCAGTGGCTTCTGGGTATTCCAGCGGCAAGGCATGACTATCTCATCCAGTCCCAGCATGGAGGTCTTGTCCCGGCATGGAAGTGTTGTATTCCAGCCTTGAATGGCAGGCTCCCATTGTGGTGGCATGTCCTGGAGAGGCAGTCTAGGCTTGGTGTGGCAGTCTTCAGGTTTGGGGATCTTGTCCTGGCTTGCAGGTCTTCTACAGTGGCAGCTTCCAGCATTCATCAACGCATTCGACTTTCCCCAAACTGAACTTGATCTGCGATGAATTCTGCCTTAATTTTTACTTTTTTTCTTCTAATCTATGACTTCTGCCGTTAATACAGACACTGTGGTATGGCGACTTATAAAAAATTTCACTGTGTTTGTTTTCTTTGTAAAAATACACATGACAATGAATTGCTATTCCATTTTGTTCTATTTGATTCTGTTAAAAGAATGTTGACAGAGTGGGGCTCTAGTTTTACAGCCATCCAATTAACCGCTCCAATTGAGTCACCAAAATCAGCATTCCACCCAAACCTGTAGACTCCCAGCCCAACCAGTTAGATCAATATTACATGCTACAATTTAGAAGTACTTTTACAAGTCTTGAGATCACAAAGGGTTCCATATTTCTTTCTTTTCAATCATCCAATGGATAAAAAACGCTGTTCTAGAAATGTTGTACATGAAATATGATCCTTTCTGAGGATGTTGCTTTGTGATTACAAAAGCTTTGTTCAATGTTGGCAAGAAAAAGATTATTCTGTCACCTTACAGGAGAAAGAAAATCGCAAAGTATTATGAACATGACCTTTTCCATGGAACCAAACTATAACTTTTGTTACTCATTTCTACTTCTGTCAAATACTGCTCGACTGTCTGTTGTATTGAACAGAAGTACATCAACTTTTAGCTGAATAAATATTCTTTATCTTCCTTCTTGTTCAACAACAATTCTTAATGATTTTTGATTTTTGTGAAATTATATGAATCAGAAGTTACGTTGCCAATTGTCTGAACACATACAGGGGTAGACAGTTTTTCTATAAACTGTTAAAAATGAACCTCCATTAACTAGCATTTACTATTACAAAAATTTGAAGTGGATAAAATGAAACTAAGCATGAATTCAGGTATATTGAAGTAAGAAAACAGGTAGACTTGTGTTTATATAACACTTTACATGAAGTCAGGATACTCTAAAACATTTAAGTGGGGATGAAGTGTAGTCACTGTTGTAATGCAGCGGCCAAGCTGTGCATGATAACATGATAGTGGCCAAGTAGTCTGCTTTTTTAGTGAAATTAGATAATTATTAACCAGGAAACCTGAGAGAACCTTGCTGCTCTTCAAAGTAGTGACAGGGAAACTTTACATCTACCTGAGGTATGTGTCCAATAACATAGCAGTCCCGTGGTAATCTACTCTAATGTTAGACAAACATTTTGTGCTTAAGCCACAACTAACTACGACATAAATTGACTTCACTGGAAATATAAATAATGGGAAGACATTAAACAGGCTGCAAACTTTCTCTCCACCACTTTGCTTTTTGCTGCAGTTTATAGGTTATTAGCATTAACTGCCAGAATCAAAGGGCAGAATTTTATATTTTATTGACTAGGTGCCAGTTTCATTTTTTGGAGAGTTTGTCACCACGAGGCCCAGTGAGATCTCTCATCTTATTCTACCAAATTCACTACCCACCCTGCCCCTGTGTCATCCTTCTCGTTCAATCCTAGCCCTGTCTTACCACTTGCAGTTAATGTAAAATCTCAACATTCACCAGGAATCTGCCAAAAGATCGATATATTTGCCACCCGCACCCTACTTAAAGGGTGACTGTGCATTCAGCTAAAGCAATAATGTTCTGAAGATGTCTGTGTGGTGATGAACCTTTGTTCAGAACATGACAGAGAAGTGAAAAGTTGTGCGATAGCCATCCCCATGAACTAATATTGAAGGTTGACCTTGACATAGTGTGTCAGGATGCCCTATCTGATTCGCGTCTCCATAGACTTCGATGAGGACTACTCTTCTAAGACTTTGAGCTATGTTTTTTAATTGCTGCATGTGCAGTATTTAAGCAGCTGGCAAATGGTTCGGGTGTGAGACTGATGGTGTGTGCTGCCATAGAGCAAGGTGTATGTCTGCTTGACTAAGGACTGCTACCAGCAGGCAAGGTGCCTGGTTCTGTGACTGCACCAATAGGCACAGCAAGACAAGACAAGGCAAGGCAGGGATGCTTTGAGCATGCAGGTAGTCATTAAGTGAGCAAGGGCTAAGGGAGCAAGAAAGAATCTCTGAGATGAAACCTGGTCCAATCTGTGAGCTCGGTGCCTTTCCCAACACACACAAGTATCCTTGCAGCAGCCTTTCAATGCTAGTTGCTGATGCACCCTGCAATGCAGTCAGCCTTGAATATTCTCAATGGCCCAACTTCGAAAGCCCTCAGTGATAAAGAATTCTGGAGCCAGTATCCTCTTTAAAAGAGCTGTCCCATTTAGTCGCACATTCCAGCTTCTTCTTCATAACCCAGCAAATCAGTTCTCTGAACCATCACCGTGGAAAGGCTTAATTCCCTTTAGACAAGATATAACCTTGCATTGCAATAAAGAAGGCTAAATATAATTGGTGACAAAAAAAAAGTATAGCTGGATGAACACAGCAGGCCAGGCAGCATCAGAGG
>NW_025970549.1:11630-11957 GCF_021869965.1 Rhincodon typus | reverse complement strand
CTTTTCCAGCAACTTCTGTTTATGTTGCAATTGAAAACATTGGTATGCATGTAACCACTTCATAACATAGCTAACAACTGCAAGCCAAACAAGTGAACGTGCAAGACTGATGTTCATTTTCTAATAATCCAAAAAGATTCCAGGAGAAGTCACAAATAGGAGGTCCAGGAAGCACTCCTAAATGGAGTGACAGATTGTACAGGGCTGTTGAATAGTCCATCGATTGATGGGGTTTATAAGGACTTAACTCTTGCAATGCACATGACAGCTGTCAAGTTGCAATCTGTCACACCGGAAGCAAGATTATTATTCAAAAGATTGGGAAGA
>NW_025970549.1:0-11530 GCF_021869965.1 Rhincodon typus | reverse complement strand
GTGTCTACGTGGACCATTGTGGACACTCGTGGACCAGAGTCTTCAAACATTCTAATTCCTATAACTGTTCCTATTTCTGTCACCACCTCCCCTCTCTACAGTCCCTCCATATATTTAAAACATACTCCAATTTTGACTACCATCCCTATCTCTGTAACTTGCTTCAATCTCTGCAACATGCCTTATCTCGGTAGTCTCCTCCTCCAGTAACTGGACATAGAGTTGTGCAGCACGGAAACAGACCCCTTGGCCCAACTCGTCCATGCCGCCCAGGTTTCCTGAACTGAACAAGTCACATTTGCCTGCGTTTGGCCCATATCCTTTCAAACCTTTCCTGTCTATGTACCTGCCCCAATGTCTTTTCAATGTTGTAGCTTCCTCTGGCAGCTCGTTCCATATTTGTACCATTCTCTTTGTGGAAAATGTTACCTCTCAGGTTTTCTTTAAACTTTTCCCCTCTCACCTCAAACCTATGCCCTCTAGTTTTGGACTCCCCTATCCTGGGGGAAAGATCTTGGTTATTCACCTTATCGATTCTGCTCAGGCATTCATAAGCCTCTAAAAGGTCACCCCACAGCCTCCTATGCTTGAGGAAAATGCCTCTGCTCGGGGTCCAACAAATTCATCCCTGGTTCTCCCAAAGTCATCAGATACATTTGATCAAGCATTTTAAGACTTCCAACACCAGTCTTCTGTAGTGTGAACTCTTTTCGAGACATCGCTCTTTATTTCGCTGAATGTCCTAGTCTTTATCCACATTAAGTCCTGACGTGAAATACTATTTAGGATCTCACCCACCTCCTATGGTTCCCCATATCGGTATCCTCGTTGATGTCTATGCATCCCTATTTCCTTCCTCGTCACTCTTTTGTCCTTAATATACTTGCGAAATCTCTTTGGATTCTCCTTAACCTTATCGGCCAAAGTAATCTCATGTCCCATTTTTGCCCTCTGGATTTCCTTCATAACGTGTATTCCTACACTCCCATGCTCCTCAAGGGATTCATTTGATCCAGCAGTGTCCCCTTTTCCTTGACCAGAGCCTCTCTATCACCAGTCATCCAGTGTTTCCTACATCTGTCAGCATTGTCTATCACACTAACAGGAACATGCTGGCCCTAACCTCTCGTTTTATCTTGTTTTTGAAAGCTTCCAACTTGCCAGCTGCTCCTTTACCTGCAAATAGCCTCCCCAATCAACCTTTGAAAGTTCCTGTCAAACACCATCGACATTGGTCTTGCCCGAGTTTATAACTTTAGCTTGTGGACCAGGCCAATCTTTTTCCATAGCTATTTTCAAACTAATAAAATTGTGGTCACTTTGCCAAAGTGCTGCCCCAGTAACACCTCAGTCCCTTGCCGACCTTGTTTCGCACGTGGAGGTCAGGTTTTGCCCCTTCTTCAGTCGGGCTGTCTACATATCGTTTGAGAAAGTTTTCTTGAACGCACTTCACAAATTCCTCCCATCAAAGCGCTTAACACTATGGCAGTACCAGTCTAAGTTTGGAAAATTATAATCCCCTACCATTACACCCCTATTATTCTTACAGGTATCTAAGATCTCACAACATATTTGCTCCTCAATTTCGCACCGACTGTTGGGGGCCTGTAGTACAATTGTATCAAAGCAATCACGCATTCTTATTTCTAAGTTCCACTAATATAGCTTCACTGTGTGAACCCCAGGAATATTCTCTATAAACAGTGCCGTTATCTTTTCCCGAATCAAAATTACCTCTCCCCTTCTAACCTTCCTGTAGCATCGGTACCCTGGAACTTTGAGCTGCTAGTACTTTCTCTCCCTCAGCTGTGTTTCTGCAATACTTCTGATATCCCAGTCCATGTCCCCATCCATGCCCGAGTTTATCAGCCTTACCTGTCAGGCCCATTGCATGGAAACAAATGCAGTTTAAATCATCAGTCTTATCTCATTTCCTGCCATGCTCTTGCCTGCCTTGTCTGTTTAAATTGCTGTCTTGAACTTCTGTAACAGCCTCTTTCTTGCCTCACTGCTGTTTAGGGTCCCACAGCCCTGCTAAACTAATTTAAATCCTTTTGGGTACCTCTAACAATTTACCTTGCCAGGATATGGGTCCCTCTGCCCCCAGTTCAGGTGTCTTCACCACCCTGTCTGCCTGTGCTGACACGTTCAGTGATCTATGGACTTGTGTACTAAAGTCTCTTTGTTCTTCAGTACTGTGCCTGTACCTACCGTTCATTATGTATGTCCTTCACTTACCATACCTCCCACAGTGTATTACCTCACACTTCTTAGAAGTAAAGTCCATCTGCCATTACTTTGCTCAGTTTATCAGCTGATCAATATCAGACTGTAGTCTGAGACCACCCACCTCACTATGGACAATACCCCCAACTTTCTTGTCATCTGCAAACCTGCTGATGATACCTTCTGCTTTCACAACCAAGTCATTAATGTACAGAATAAACAGCAATGGACCCTACACAAATCCCTGTGGTATGCTGATGGTCAAAGGCTTTCAATCACAAAAATAATCCTCCACCAGTTTAGGATCTAGTTTGCCAACTTCCCTCGAATACCATGGGTTCTTACCTTTTGAATCAGCCTTCCATGTGGGACCTTGTCAAAGGCCTCGCTGAGGTTCATGTAAACCATATCATCTGCACTGACGTGATCAATATTTTCAGATGCAATTTCAAAGAGCGCGACTGAATTCATCAGACAGGATCTCTCTTTACCAAATCCGTGCTGACTATCCCTAATCGATTCCTTCCTTTGCAAGTGTTGATTCGTCCTTTCCCTCAGAATTTTTTCCAATAATTTCCCTCCCAATGATGTCGGACTATCTGCTCTGTGTTTCCCTGGCCTATGTCTGCTGCCCTTCTTGAACAAAGGAACCTTATTAACTATCCTCCAGTCATTCGGCACTTCACCTGTGGCCACCAAGGTATTAAATATATCTGCCAGGGCTCAGCAATCTCCTTCCTTGTCTCCTATAGAAGCCTGGGATACATTTCATTGGCCACTGGTGATTTATCCACCATTACGCCTGCAAAAACATTTAATTCCTGCTCCATATTGTTCTTAACATGTTCCAGGATCTCACCATACTAACTGAAATCCCCAGCTACATTGTCTTTCTTCTTTATGAACATGGATGAGAAGTATTCATCTGCTTCCTGTGGCTCCATGGACAGATTGCCCCTTTAGTTTCTAACAGGCTCTGCTCTCCTTTGTAATCCTCTCTGTCTAACTATACTTGTGGCTTTTTCCTCAACAGTACCTGCCAAAAATATTTCATGGCTATAGTTTGCTCTTCATTTTTAAGGACCCTCTCTTGCAAACTCTATACTTTTGAAGAGCTTTGCCTGTTTTTATTACGCTGTATTTTCTTTATCAAACTCATGATGTCACTTCATCAGGATTCACTGGACTTGCCGCCTTTGTCCTTCACTCTTTGTGGAACACAGTGGCCCTGGATTCTCACTGTATCACTTTATAATCGTCCCACTTTCTGAGTAGAGTCTCAACTGCAAGATGTTCCTGCTCCAGTCTGTATTTGCCAGGTCCTGTCTAATGGTAGTGATAATGCCTAATGATAGAAGTGATCTAATGATAAGTGGCTTTCCCCAAATACAGACACTTAATTTCTGCACTGTCCTCATCACTTTCCATGATAACTTTCAAACTTAGAGTTGTGGTCTCTATCACCAAAAAACTACTAAAATCCTTATCTGACATCTTGTTCAGAACCTACAAGCCACCCTGTCTGTAACGTTCTCCAGCCCTTACCAACCTCCCCAGCTGTGCACATTCCTCCAGGCTCCACAGCACATGATATTATTGTACCCTTCTCCAGTTCCTACAGCACCCCTCCGTCCTGTCTTACAGCACCTTACTCCCTCTGACCTTCTACCATCCATACAAACCTCCCTATTGGTATAAATTCCTCCAATCCCTGTAGCCTTGCCTGTTAACCTTCCCTTTGTGTAATGTTCTGAAGTTACTTGAACCCTCCCTATGCCTGTAACCTCGCCCAGTCTCTGCAATCTTCTCCATTTCTGTGGCCTCTTCCCATCACTACAGTGCTCCCTATCTCTAACGTTCTCCAGTCATTACTGGCTTTCCAAACTCTGTAACCTCCGGCAGTCACTAATACCATCCATGTATGTGTAACACCCTCTTTGTTAAAAAAAAATATTCATTTTGTGGGATATTGGTGTCAGTGGCTGGCCAGCATTTCTTGCCCATCCCTAGTTGCCCTTGAGAAGGTGGTGGTGAGCTTCCTTCTTGAACTGCTGCAGTCCACCTGCTGTGGCTTGACCCACAATGCCTTTAGGCAGGGAATTGCAGGAGTTTGACCAAGCGAAAAATGAAAGAACTGCAATATATTTCCAAGTCAGGATGGTGAGTGGCTTGGAGGGGAACTTTAAGGTGGTGGTGCTCCCATGTGTCTGCTGCCCTTGTCCTTCAAGGTGGAAGTGGTCGTGGAAGGTGCTGTTTGGGAATCTTTAGTGAATTTCTGCAGTGCATCTTGTATATGGTGCACACTACCGCTACTGAGTGTTTGTGGTGAAGGGAGTGGATGCTTGTGGCTGTCGTGCCAATCCAACAGGCTGTTTTGTCCTGGATGGTGGCAAGCTTCTTGAGTGTTGTTGGAGCTGCACTCATCCAGGCAAGTGGAGAGTATTCTATCATACTCCTGACTTGTGCCTTGTAGATGGTGGACAGGCTTTGGGGAGTCAGGAGGTGAGTTATTTGCCGCAGTATTCCTAACCTCTGACATGCCCTTGTAGCCACTGTGTTTATGTGGTGAGTCCAGTTGAGTTTCTGGTCAATGATAACTCCCAAGATGTTGACAGTGGGGTATTCAGTCATGGTAACACCATTGAATGTCAAGGTGTGTTTTTTAGATTGTCTTTCAATAGTTATGGTCATAGCCTGGTCATTGTGTGGCGCGAATGTTGCTTGATTGCTGTAACAACTTCCAGTCCCGAAAACTGACTCTGTCTGTAACCTCTGCCAGTCCGAAGAACCCTTGCTTTGTAATTTGATCCAGTCTCTACATCTCTCAATATTACTAACTTGATCCATTCTCGATAACCATCCTATTTCTATAATTGTTTAGAGTGTCCACAGCCGCCCCTAGTGCTGTAACCTCCTCCAGTCCCTCTATCTATGTAACCTCCTCCCATTCCGACAGCACACCCTGACTGTATCCTCCTCCTGTTCCCACAACCCTTGTGAACTTTATGACCTCATCCCCTCTTTGCAATGCTCTGTATCATCAGATGCTCCTCCAGTCCTATCAATCATCTGTCTCTCTTAAACGTTGCCTAGTCTGCACGTTCTCCTTATCTCAGTAAATGCCTACAGTCTCTGAGACACTCCTTGCCGAGTAAGCTTCTCCAGTCCTGACAACGATCTATGTGACTGTCACCCCTTTCTCACTTAGAATTCTCTCTTTGTCATGCTATACAACAGTCCCCATCACTGTTACCTCCTGCAACTCCAAGAACCATTCATATCACTGTAAACTCATCTAGATTGTATAAACTTCCCTTTGACGGTAACCTACTCAGTTACCGCTATATATCAATAAAATAATTAAGTCAAGACAACCTCATGACCACTATAACCTCCTCCCATCCCTACAACCTCTTCCTAGCACTACAGCCATCCCTGTGTCGGTAATCTCCTCCACTCCCTATAATCCTTCCTCTCTTTGCAACCTCCTCTAGTCCATAGAGCTCTCCTACCTCTGTCAGTCTCTCCACTCCCTTACTCTCTCTGTATTGGTAGAACTCTCTCCAGTAAATTCAATCTTCCCTCTCCTTGAAAATCCCTACAGCAGTCCCTGTCCCTGGAAGCTCCTTCCACCAATACAATCCTCCATGCCTGTGAATTTGCCTTCAGTCTCTACATCCCTCCCTACCTGTGTAACCTTCTCTATGAAAAATGCTCCAGTGTATTCATTCGTTCAGATCTGTGTCGTCTCCTCCTGACCATGAAAGCTCTGCTTATCTTTAAGGTTCTTAGCCACACAACCCCCACTATCTGTCACCTGCTGCTCTCCTAAAAATTTCCCTCTCCTTGCAAACTGCTCCAACTCCTCCAAATCTTATTTTTCCATCAACTCCTGCAGTTTCAACAGCCTTCCCTGTCTATCTAACCTCTTCCAGTCCCAAAAAACACTATCAATCTGTGGAGCCCCGACATTCCTCCCTGAGGGACAGGGCTCTGAATCAGGTCTGACCCATCTCTCGCACTTCCATCCTCACCCCTTCTCTTCCCTCCCTAAACAGCGATAGGGTTCACCTTGTCCTTACCTACCATCCCACCAGAATCTGCATCCAGAAGATCATCAGGCGCCATTTCCGCCACCTCCACCTTCCGCCATCACCAGACACCTATTCCCCTCCCCTCCCTTGTCTGCCTTTCACAGGGACTGTTCCCTCCGGGACACCCTAGTCCACACTTCCTTCACCCCCCCCCCCCGCCCGCTCCCCCTCCCCCGCCACAGCCCTGTAGCACCTTCCCCTGTAACCGGCGAAGGTGCAACACCTGCCCATTTACCTTCTCCCTCCCCAGTATCCAAGGACATAAACATACCTTCCAGGCGAAGCAACACTTCACCTGTGCTTCCCAGAATCTAGTCTACTGCATTCGCTGCTCACAATGTGGTCTCCTGTACACTGGGGATACGAAGTGTAGACTGGGTGACCGCTTCGCAGAACATCTGTGTTCTGCTCGCAAAAGAGACCCTGAACTGCCTGTTGCCTGACAGTTTAATGCATCACTCTGTTCCCTGGCCAACATCTCTGTCTCTGGCTTGCTGCAGTGTTCCAGTGAAGCCCAACGCAATCTGGACGAACAATACCTCATTTTCTGCTGGGGACCCTGCAACCCTCCGGACTCAATATTGAGTTCAATAATTTTAGGGCCTAAACTCTCCCATGTCCCAGCCCCCTACCTCACACACCAGACCTTGTTACCACATAGCCTGCCATTACACACCACTTATTGTTAGTCACTAATAGTCTCCATTAACAACTATTCACCCTCATAGCCTGATTGTTTTCAACTCTTTATCTGTCCAACTGCTCTTCTCTCACTTTTGGCTCTATCCTACTCCATCCCCCTCCCTTTCTCCTGCATATAAACCGACGTCTCCCCAGACAACATCAGTTCTGAGGAAGGGTCACCGGACCCGAAACGTTAACTCTTGTTTTTTGCCCTTCACAGATGCTGCCAGACCTGCTGAGCTTCTCCAGCATCTTTGTTTTTGTTCCTGTTTACAATCCTCCCTATTTGTGTAATCCTCTCAGGCCCCTGCAACACTCCCATCTGTAGAGCACACTCCAATACCTGTAACTCTCTCGATCCAGATCGGACGAGTGTGAGGTGATGCATTTTGAAAGCTCAAATGCAGGAGGAAAGTATACTGTAAATCTTCTGACCTTTAGGAACATTGTTGTACAAAGGGATCTTGGGTGCAAATCCATCACTCTCTGAAAATAGCAACACGCGTGGGTGAGGTGATAAAGAAGGTCACAGCATGCTTGTCTTGATTGGTCATAGCACTAAGTTTTGAAGTTTGCAAATCATGTTGCAACTGGAGAAACTTCAGTTCAGTCACTTTGGAATGTTGCGTGTGGATCTCGTTGCCACACTGCAGGGAGGATGTGGAGGCTTTGGAGAGTATACAAAAGAGTTTTACCAAAATGTTGCCTGGTTGCAAACATACAAGCAATAAGAATAATTTAGACAGACTTGGATTGTTTATGCAAGATTGTTGGAGGCTGAGGAGTGACCTGGTAGAGTTATATAAAATTGCGAGGTGTGGGTAGTTGGAATCTCTTTTTCCAATGTGGTAATAGTATGGTGCATAGGTTTAAGTTGACAGAGGGAAAGTTTAAATGAGATCATAGAAGCTCTACAGTGTGGAAACAGGCCCTTCGGCCCAACAAGCCCACACTGACCTTCAGCACATCCCACCCAGACCCATCCCCTATAACCCACCTAATCTACACATCCCTGGACACTATGGGACAATTTAGCATGGCCAATCCACCTAACCTGCACAGCTTTGGACTGTGGGAGTAAACCGGAGCACCCGGAGGAAACCCTCACAGACACGGGGAGAATGTGCAAACTCCACACAGACAGTCACCTGAGGATGGAATGGAATTCTGGTCTCTGGTGTTGTGAGACAGCGGTGCTAACCACTGAGCCACTGTTCCACCCCAAATGAGATGTGTGAACCAAGTTTTTTTTTAATCACAGGGTGGTAATTGCCTTGGGAGTTGGGAGAATCAGAAATATTAGCAAAATTGTAAGTAGCATTCAGACATACGCATGAACAGGCAGAGAATAGAGGGAAATGGGCCATGTGCAGGCATATGGTATTAGTTTAGAATAACATCATGGTCGGCACAGCCACGGCGGGCTGAAGGCCCTATTACTGTGCTGTACGGCTCTAATTTAGAACTTCCCAGCATCCAAACTGTCAAAACCGCTCAGTATCTTGGATGTTTCATTCAATTTTTCCTTGAAACTTCAATGAGTTCATGCTCACCCCTCTGAAAGCCTTTCTCGTTCGAAAATCCCTGCATTCCCAACATCAGCCTAGTGAAGCTTCTCTGGTCTGCCTCCAATGCAAGAATATCTTTCTTTATGGCACTCATATTGTTCATAATATCTCGGTGTGGTCTGACCATTACCTTGCTTAACTTTAGGTAGACATCCCTTCTTTTCAACTTCGTTCCCTTTGTAATAAATGCCAGCATTTGATTTGCTTTTTCTATTACCTGCTAAATCTGCAAGCTACTTTTTTCAGATTGATACACAAGGATCTCAAAACCCTTTGTGCAGTCAGTCTGAAACCAAACGATGATACCCTGACAGTAAGTTGGGAATGTGCTGGAATGCATTATAAAGAATATGACAATAAACAACAACTGCACACTGAGAAAACAATTGAAGAATCATATTTTTATTGAGGAAATTTTCTTTGATGAACCTGTTGATTTTTCTTTTGTGCGGTTGTAAATGGCAAAATAAATAAGGGAGGGAAAGGGAAATGGTGGTTGGAGGAAACTTTATTTGGATTTTCAGATGCATTTTGACAGGATCCCACTGAAGAAGCGAATAAACAAATTTGGAGTGCATGGATTTGGAGGTGATGTGTTGGCATGGATTGAGAATTGTAGAACAGACAGAAAAAGTACATGCTAATAAAGTGTTGATTTGCAAGTTTGCAGGCTGTACCTTGTGAGTTAGGAAGGATTCATGCTTGGGCTCCAGCTATTCACAATCTCTCTCAATGAATTACATGTACGGATCAAATCTAATGTCTCTGTATTTGTTGATGGCAAAACCATAGATGGGATTGTGAGCTGTACAGAGGATGCCAAGAGGGTGCAAGGGGACATGAATAATCTCTGAGTTTCTTTGTTTATTCATGCACGGGATGTGGCCATCACAGGCTCATCCATCATTTATTTTCCATCTCTAATTGCCTGGAGAAGGTGGTGGTGGTTCTGAGCAATGTCGACTTTGATTTCCCTTCACAGATGTTGAGCTTTTCCATTAACTTCTGCTTTTATTTGTGAGCTGCCTTGCTTGACCCACTGCAATCCTGTGGCAGGAACAGCCACAGTGCTGTTAGGAAGGAGCATGGCTTGGAGGGGACCTTCGAAATGCTGCTGTTTTCCTTCCAGGTTGTTTGTGGGCTTGTGAAATGCTGCTGCTGATAATCCTTGTAGATTGTAGACACTGCTGTCATAGTGCGTTACAAGTGAAGTGAGTAAATATCATTCCAAACATGAGGCTGCTTTGTGATGGATGGTGTCAAGCTTCTTGAGTATTGTTGGAGCTGCATTCATCCAGGCAGGTGGAGAGTATTCCATGACAGTGCTGACCTGTGCAGTGTAGATGAGCAGCATGCATTCTGTGGGATGCTGTTGTTTTTGAAGCTCCTTATCATTGCAAAATGTCAGTGCTGTGTTTGGGAAGATTTATTCTTATCCTGTGAATGATGAATGGCCAGTTCTGTATACGGAACTGTACTTCATTTTCTTGTGGATTGTGAGTGGCCAGACTTCTGCGTGTTCAGTGGTGATTGTTTTTATTCTGTGGACTGCCAGCAGTTGTTCAAGTGTGGAATGACTTTAAAAAAAGAAATATTTGGAGAGCGAACGGTCAGTTTCCTGAGTGGAACAAGTCAGCTCTTTTTAACATTCTATGGACTGTGATTGTTCGCTATTGTGTGTGCAAATTGCATATGGGCAGCCCTGTGTGGGGAGTGGTTTCCAACCTGTGAGCTGTCGTTTGTCAGTCTGTGTTGCAAACTGTTTTTTGTCTGTGTACATGTAAAATAACTGCACTGAGGCCTGTATCTTTACTTGTGCACAGTACACTGGCTGTGACCATCCAGCTCCGAGTCATTCCCCTGAACTGAGGAGATTCTAAATCCACCGTTTTCTTTTTCCTTTCTTCTTTTCTTTTCTTCTTAATTTTTCTTTGCTGTTTTTTTCCCCTAACCCTGGACTAGCGGGGAACTGGTTTACTCCTGCAAATTGTGTTTGGCAAATTGTGTCTTGGGTTTGGATTTAACCCCTGGATTTTGAATGGTTAGGTGGATCAGTTGAGCTGGTTCTCAAGCTGTGGCCTGAGAGTGGTCAATACTGTGTGGGGAGCTTTTATTTATCTTGTGGACTGTGAACAGGTAGTTTTGTGTGAGGAGTTGTTTAATCCTAAAGATTGTGAATGATCAGTTCTGTGTGGTGAGCTTGCTTTTAATCTGTGGACTGTGGTCATTTCTGCCTGAGGCTGCACTTGACCTTGTGGACTCTGGTCAGTTGTGTGTGCAGAGCTGGTTTTAATTACTCTGTGGGGAACTGAGTTCATTCTTGGGTTTTTAAATGGTTAGGCATCTCGGCATGTGTGTGCATCTGTGTGTCTCTTTCATTTCTGCAGAATTCTATTCTCTGCACAGATGCTGCCAGACCTACTTACTTTCTCCACCAATGAAGGAGCCACTCGCCACCACCCAGCCACAAACCCCTATGGCACTACACACAAACACGTAGTCAGGCTATCCTAGGGGAAGGATGGAAGATGAAGACGCTACCCCAGTAATTAAAACTTAAAGACTGCTCCGTTCTGACTCAGAACCCAGGACTTGATGGTTAGTAGCCACAGGATAAGGAATCAATTCCACAACTACGACCTTCTGGGATCTGGATGGTGGCCCTTTGGGTATTGGTGGAGCACCATGACCCACTGTGGGAGCATCTTTGTTATAATTGTAGTATGCGTTCTAGCGACCTGCCGAATATGTGCCATCCTCCCCCAGGGGAGACAAAACCCTGTAACAATGTTTCCTCGTTACACATCCAACAGTCCCGATTACAATGAGAAGGAATGCTTGGGCATGAGACCTTTTTTCCTGGGGTATGACCCTCCGTTCGCAGAAAAAGACTGGTGAAGTTGATCTGGAGATCAAAAAGGAGGGAATTGTGGAATACGTGTATATTGAGACTGTCTA